>NW_008675054.1:0-927 GCF_000695815.1 Acanthisitta chloris
CGTCTCGTGCCACACCGACTGCGTGTGCCGCATCATCCCGCCCCGCGTGCCACGCCGGCCCCGGCTCCGGGCACTGCCCAGCACCCTGGGGCTGTGTAGGGCGAGCACACAGGTTTGGGGTCTGCGAGCTCAGGAAGGCGCACATCAGGCCGGCCCTGGTGGGAGCACAGCAGCCTAATCACTGGTCCTTCGCAGGAGGTGTGTGGGGCAGGACTTCTGAGCTTCGTTTTCATCCTTTACTGAGTTCCACGTGGCTATCCCAGTCAGTTGGATCCGGATTTTCAAAGGCGTTCCAACACCTGAGGCTGCTGGGGGTCCATACACCCAGCCCAGTTTGGCTCCAGCCTGAGCAGTCGGTGTCCCTCCAGCTGCTGCTGTCTTCTCACATCCCAGTTGTCTTCCTCTGCAGTGACGCTTACTTGCTTCATTTTTTGTCTCCTGTCTTACTCCCTGTTTCCAGTAGATTCAGAAACAGCCAGAGGGGTCTTTTTCCCAGGCTTTAAGGCACCTCTGGAGTCTCAGCCCTGTCAGTGGTAACACTGTTCTGTGCTGGGGTGGGAGTGCTGTGCCCCCCTGAGCACCGGGGCTGTCCCTGAGGGTCAGTGCTCGTTCTGCTGCTGTGCCCTGGGGCCACATCCTGCCTGCAGTGTCCCCAAGCACTGGCTGGCCCGTGGTGGGGTGTGACTTGTGGCTGGAGAGCCATAGCCTCTGCTCGTGGCTGTCAGCAGGAGAGCAGTGAGTGTGTCTGTGTGTGTGGCTCCTGGTGGTCCATGGGCACTGAGTGTGGGCGCAGGCAGCACCTTCTCCATGGCAGCGCCCTCAGACTTGGGGTGTGGAGGGAAGGAGAGATGCTGCTTGTCCTGAGCCAGAACACACGAGTTGGTCTGGCAGAGGTTGGAAGGTGAAGGTCAGGACATGTCCCAAAAG
>NW_008675054.1:975-1396 GCF_000695815.1 Acanthisitta chloris
GAGTGCCCCGAGCGGAGATGCGGCAGAGGTGTTTCCCCTGCTGATGGGGCTGTGTCCCACCAGCCTGTGCCCTGTATGGGGTCACTGGTGCTCTGCCTGTACCCTGGGCAGCAGGCAGTGCCATCCCACTGGAGCGGGAACGGGGCTTGCAGGAGAGGAGCCACTGCAGCAGGTGTTTTACTCTATGGAAAGAGGGGATAGCCCAAAAGAGAGAGAAGGCCTGTGTGGTGGCTCTTCAGCCTTGTATTGTGGTTTACTGTTGTTTTAGCATTACACAGAGGATGAATCTGCTTTATTTCATTGTGGCTGCTCCATCCCTGGGAGTGTTCCAGGCCAGATTGGATGGGGTTTGGAGCAACCTGGGCTAGTGGAAGGGGTCTCTGCCCATGGCAGGGGGCAAATGAGATGAGCTTTAAGCTCC
>NW_008675054.1:1464-5083 GCF_000695815.1 Acanthisitta chloris
CAGATGGGCTTTTAGGTCTCTTCAACTCAAACCATTCTGTGGTTCCATGATCATTTCTCCTAGGATGCAGTGAGTGCCATGGGGTCTGACCAGGAGGCAGAACTGCTTCCCTGAGCGCCAGGGATCCCTGTCCATCCAGATCCTGACCATATGGCTCTGTTATTTTAGCCACAGAGAAGCAGGTGCAGGTTTGATCCCCAAAGGGGTCACTGCCTTCCTATGGGTGCCCCTCCTGCCCCAGCCTGGATGGTGCAGCAGTACCAGGGCCTGTCCATGACTGGCAGGTACACTAATAAATTGGCTCTGCTCGAGGTGAGCTCTGTAGGGTCCATGCCTGAGCGGAGATTTAAATGTATTGAGACTGCAGGTACAGTGTTTGTGATAACAAGACTTGGCAGTTTTGTTGCAGCTGAACTTACAATCAGTTGTTTTTAATTAAGCACGGGTGTAAGTCAGAGGACAGCGTCTGCTGTTCCGAGCAGAGCCTGGATTGAGGGAACTGAGTCCATGTGGCTGCGACTGCCCCAGAAAGGGGGATTACAAGCAGGGTGAAATCCCATCCTGCAGCATTTCCTGCTGCTTTAATCACAGAATCACAGGCTGGTTTGTGTTGGGAGGGACCTTGAAGCTCATCTTGTTCCACACCTTCTACTAGCCCAGGTTGCTCCAAGCCCCATGCAACCTGGCCCAGGACACCTGCACAGTATGTACCTGCACAGCACTCGTGCCCCTAACCTGCCACCTCAGGCACCTTCAGCTTGGCTGGATGGGCTTAAGTCTGCAGAGCCAGTGATTCTGAGTAGACAGAAGAAGTATGTGAATCCCAATTTGTGCACAAAAGTCAGAGGAATGTAGGGATAGGTGGTGAACTTGGCCTTTCTCCTTGTGGGGCAGAGTGTGTCAGATGGAGTGTGTCTTGTTCTGCAGTGGGGGGAAGGACACCGGTGCTAAATCTTCTTACAAGGAGCTCTGCCTGCGTGGAAGGCAGGTTCGGGCTGGGGGTGCTGGGGGCTGTGGGCACGGCAGCTGGCTCAGCTCCCCGGGGAGGATCTAACCATCTTCCTGGGCTGAAGGAGCCTCCCCACCCAGGGTGTGAGGTGTGGGGGATAGAGAAAGTGAAAGCAGGTGGCAGTGACTCACATGCTGAGTGGGCACTGGTGGTGCCTGGCAGGATGGTGGCAAGAGGTATCGGTCCATGGGCTCTGCAGCTGTTTTCCTTCCCCCTGCACCCAGGATGTAGGGCTGGGATGCACAGTGTCCCGTAGGGAGGTGGGCAAGGCGGCAGAGCTCTCCATACCTGTGCCTAGAACTGGTGTGGAAGGTGTGGGCAAAACATGATTAGTCTTAAGCTGCTTTGTTGTCCAGCATGGCAGCTCATGTAATCCCTCAGGTAGGGCAGGCCATGTCTTCTCTCAGAGCACTGGTGCTGCTGCTTAGAGTCATGAAATCATGGAGTTGTTTGGGTGGGAAGGGACCTTAAAAGCTCATCCCATTCCACTCCCTGCCAGGGGGAGGAACACCTCCCACCAGCCCAGGTTGCTCCAAGCCCCATCCAACCTGGCCTGGAACACTCCAGGGATGGAGCAGCCACAGCTGCTCTGGGCAACCTGTGCCAGTGTCTCAGCACCTCACAGGGAGCGATTCCTTCCCATATCCCATCTGTCCCTGCCCTCTGGCAGTGGGAACCATTCCCTGTGTTCTGTCCCAGCAGGCCAGAAGTGAGAACTCAGTGAGAAGTTTATTCCCACCTGTCTCACAGGCCTCCCTGCCATGGCCCAGGGAACAGCTGGGGAGCACAGTGACCCTGGCTGAGTCAAAGCTGTGTCAGACCCGGCAGGTTACACTGTGCTGATACCTTCATGTTACAAGCTAAACCATCTTGGGAGTTAACCTTTGGGGGCTCCAGTTCTGCCGAGCGAGACACTCCATGCCAGGCAGGATCCCAGGGCAGGGCATGGTTCGGTGCCTGGCTGGCCTGCAGGAGCAGGGCAGAGGGCTTGTGTCCATGTGAGGAGTAGGATACCTGTGCAGTGTTCTGGTGTGACCAAGTCATACAATCTCCCTGCACCCAGTAACCACAATTTACAGCTATGGTTTCACTCGGAGATGGTCACTTGGGCCGTTTTGTGAACGGTGCTGACACCTGTGCCTGTCTGCACAAACTGTACTGGTTCTCAGGGTTTTTGTGTGAACACCCATGTCCTCAGTTATCTCTGTTTAAAAACAGCTTCTTGTAATGAAAATATTTTGTTCAAGTTTTGTGATTTCAACAGCTTATCCTTTCCAGTTACACTCAACTGTCGTTTAACAGCAAGTTCTTGCACTCTTTCAGTAATGGGAAAGGACTTTCCTGGCTCCTCTCTGTGGGCAGACCCACGCAGTGGCTTTGTGCCCCTCCTGGTGAGGGGTGTGGGACTGAGCAGACACCGTCAGCTCCTCTTCAGTGCCCTTCTGCTGCCATTGCCAAACTCCCTCTCTGTAACACGGCCAAGAAACTCCTCCCCTGCAGGATGAAAGGTCCTTCCTTCCTGGGGTTGGAAAGAAAGTAGTGGCTGGCGAGGAGAGGAATGGGCATGTAGCCTCTGAAACTCAAACCGGTGTTTGGTCTGTTCCTGTTCTCCATCTCTTTGTGGCTCCCCTACACAGCATTTTGTGGTTATTAACAAGGCCCACACACCTCACCGACTGTGTGTTCTGTGCAGAAGTGTCTCTGGAAAGCCGAGACAGTGAGCACTGCCCATTTGGAGTCTGTTCAGTGCAGCTATCTGTCCCAGTGCTGTGTTAGCTTAGTATTTCTAATGTCAGGCCAAGGGCATAAATTCATTCTGCAGACATGAATTGCAGTTGTAAATTTCAGCATTTCAGAGGATTTGCTTTTGCAGATATCCAGGCAAGATACTGTATCCAGACTCTGGTGGCCTGTAATGGGACTTGGCATTGAACCATGAAATGTCGTTGTTAATCTTGCTGTTTTGAAGCAGTAGTGGATTCCTGATTTTATGGAGACACCATGGGAGAGGAGCAGAGCTGTGTCCTGGTGAACCTGTAGCTCCGAAGTGCAAGTTACCCACCCATGTCAAGGTGTTCTGGTTTGGAATGAGGAGCTGGAAAGTCAGCCATGCAGCTATGGTGCGAAGAAGGACAGTTTCACAGCTGCCCAGGGCCAGTCCGTATCGCAGCCCTCCCCTGGCCTCACCAGCCTGTGGTGCAACAAACTGCTTTGCAGGATAAAGCTTACAACCTCTTAGAGCAAAACCTTGTGCAAAAAGTTAATGGAAATGGAGGGTTTGGTCTCTCTGCCTTTCCTGGCAGGAGAGTAGGACACCTTGGTGAAATTCTGCACTGCTGTTAGTTATCTCAGTGGCAGATTTGGCTGCCTGGTCTTAGGGGAAAGTGGTGCATTCTCAGTATTGAAGCTGTGGGAGGGTTGGAGTTTTTTGGGTTTTCTTCCCAGGGAAGCTCCTGACTATTTCTTTCCCTCCCTGTCTTCTCCCTGTTTTAGGTCTGGACTGTTCTGTCTCCCACCCTCCTTGGCCAAGCATGAGGACCCTCCTGCCGCCGGAGATGGTGTGTGGGGCGAGGCAGGGCAGGCGCAGCCCCCCCAGGGTGGTGAGCCGGG
>NW_008675055.1:0-1682 GCF_000695815.1 Acanthisitta chloris
GTATTATTTTATTGATAAAACTTGCATTCATTCTGCAAGCAGATAATTAATGCATGCAACAAATACATACACATTTTAGATAAATGCACCTCAAATGAGGATTTGAGACCCAGCAGAACTATTTATGTTTTTCATGTATCTTCCTTTTCTCCTTTTTAAACATAGAGGCAATGTTGGCTTTCTTCCATTTTTCTGGTACACTCATCCCCAAATGTTGAAAGAAAATTACTGAGAGTGCTTCAAAGTTCTTAACAGATGCTGATGTGACATTCAAACAAAATAAAAACAGCATGCATACTGATACACATATATTTATTCTAGAGCCCTGTGACTTTTAGTATTTTAATTCATAGAGATGAATTATTCTCAGCATGTCTGTGGGATGGTGGAAGTTTCATTCCAATAGCAAAGGCTGTTTGTTATGGGGGTACATGAATGTCTGTTATAGAATCCAGTTTAGGCTGAGTTTTATGTCCCTGAAAATGTTTTTAATTTGTCGTTGTATGACTCAGCTAACCGACTGAGGCTTCTTTCACACTCCATGGTGAGAAACAGGCATTTTCAGAGGGAAGTACCTGTTCAGGTATGTTTCCTCCTTAAAGTATGTGTTTCTCTATTGGACTCTGAAGGGATCAAGACTGAATGTCTAACTTATAGACAACTAGCTGAATTAAGTCCTGTTACCAATTTATTGAAACTCTTCAAAACTGTAGTGAAATCAGTTCTGAATTTGAAATCTCAACTTTAATCTCCTATTGGCTATTGATTTCAATCCATAGTTAAATTTAAGAAAGTGTATAAATATTCTTTTTGATCCTACTGTAAAGATAATTTAGAATGAATATGAAGAAGTCACACATGACACAAACTGCCTTGTTTCCTTAGTAATGGTTTGTAAGTTACCTCAGATCAACTATATTATGAAGCTGTGTTCCCTTGAACCCTCTACAGCATGATGCTGAAATGACAACTGTCTGATGAATTTTGTTCTTATTTTAGCATAAAAACTGCAGCTATTTCTCCCTTTTTTTCTCTTTGTCTCTTTCTTGTTGTCTGAATATCAACAAATAAACATTAATTCCCCTCATGGTATCATACAGAGTCATAGAATCAACCAGGTTGGAAAAGACCTCAAAGATCATCGAGTCCAACCCTACCATCATTACTAGACCATGGCACTAAGTGCCACATCCAGTATCGTCTTGAGAAACTCCAGGGATGGTGAATCCACCACATCCCTGGGCAGGCCATTCCAATGCCTGACCACTCTCTCTGTAAAACGTTGCTTCCTAATATCCAACCTAAACCTCCCCTGGCAGAGCTTGAGTCTATACCCTCTTGTCCTACTGCTAGATGCCTGAGAGAACTGTCCAACCCACACCTGACTCCAACCTCCTTTCAGGTAGTTGTAGAGGGCAATAAGGCCTCCCCTGAGCCTCCTCTTCTCCAGGCTGAACAATCCCAACTCCCTTAGCCTCTCCTCATAGCACTTGTGCTGGAGTCCCTTCACCAGCCTCATTGCTCTTCTCTGGACCCACTCCAGAACTTCAATATCCTTCCTGAACTGAGGGGCCCAGAACTGCACACAGTATTCAAGGCGTGGCCTCACCAGCGCCAGGTCCAGGGGCAGAATTGCCTCCCTGGTCCTGCTCACTGCGCTGCTCCTGATCCAGGCCAGGATG
>NW_008675056.1:0-444 GCF_000695815.1 Acanthisitta chloris
CATCCCCCAAGGCAGAAGGGCCTGGAGGAGAGGTCAGCCTGCCCAGCGCAGAGGTTGACGTCCCCTCTGCCACTGTGACTGCCACAGTCAAGGGCCTCAAAGGCACCATTCCTGGGACCGAAACCGAAGGGGCAGGCTGGAAGCTGGAGAAACACGACCTCAAAATGCCAGAAGCAGACATCAAAGCTCCCAAATTAGATATCAGCTTGGCCTCCATTGATGTATCGATGCGAAAAGCAGGTGTCAAGCTGCAGGCACCTGAGGCGACCCTCAGCCTCGAAGGAGAAGCAAAAGACCCAGAGAAGGAGGTCACCAAAACCAAGGACAGCAAATTCAAGATGCCCAAGTTCAGCATGCCTTCTGTTGGCTGGTCCAGCAGCAGAGAGGCCAAGGGCACTGTGGCTCCTGAGCTGGACGTCAGTGTCAAGGAGCCCCAGGTGACAC
>NW_008675057.1:0-1245 GCF_000695815.1 Acanthisitta chloris
TCCAAACTCCCAGGTCTCTTTCTGCCTCTGGCACAATGGTGGGTTGTTGTACAGAAGGGATGCTCCTGTCCTCTTACCAACTTGGTTTCCAGAAGTTAAATGGGTTCTTGTTATACAGCTGCAGTTGGGTGGGAATAGGTGATCTTTACGGTCTGTTCAGACCCCTTAGTGTTCTTTTTGGCACAGGGATGCTCATGGGGTGAAATGGATGTGTCAGTAGAACCACACGATGGTTTGGGTTGGAAGGGATCCAGTTCTCTTAACAATTCACAGAGTCATAGTATGTTAAAGGGTTGGAATGGAGCTGAGAGATCATCCAGTCCCAACCCCCTGCCCTGGGCAGGGACACCTCCCACCAGAGCAGGTTGCTCAAGGCTCATATTCACAGAGTCATAGTATGTTAAAGGGTTGGAATGGAGCTGAGAGATCATCCAGTCCCAACCCCCTGCCCTGGGCAGGGACACCTCCCACCAGAGCAGGTTGCTCAAGGTTTTATCCAACCTAGTTTTGAACACTGCCAGGGTTGGGGCAGCCACAGCCTCCCTGGGCACCCTGTGCCAGTGTCTCACCAGTCTCACAGGGAAGAATTTCCTCCTAATGTCTACAACAAACCTCCTCTCAGTTGGATACATCATGTAGCAGTGTGTAATTTCCCAAACTCCCTCAATTTGAGGTTCAAACGGGGCCCAAACAATCCTTTCAGCAACTGAAGGTCTGTTTCATCACTACAAGTCAATTAAGCTGCAGTTGCTCAAAAATAACCAGCTTATAAAGCCCTACATTTTCCATGAATTTACCCACAGGTTTAGTTTCCAGAGAGATCTGTTCATCCAAAATAGGAAATTCAATTTAGGATTTATGAAATTATTATGAAATTAAGGCCTTTTAACGAAATCTGAGTGATGAACACAAGTAGAGCAAAATATTTCAACCTGATGTAGGCAGGCAAAGTTCCTGGCTCTGGTGCTAATACACAATCAGAACGGCAGCACCTTTTTGGGTTTTTAGAAACAAATCATTTCTCCTATCATCACATTAAAAGTATCTTTTGTTTATGTGCAAATACCTGGTTTAGAAGAAAAGATCCTGATCATCATTGCCTCAATGTGACAAAGGAAACTCTGGATTTCAGGCAATGCTATTTGAAAAATAGTGTTATTATTAATAATATTCATATTCTCTGATTACTAAATAAGCACATTCAACATATTAAATAAATAATTAAATAATCAAAATATAATAATC
>NW_008675058.1:0-401 GCF_000695815.1 Acanthisitta chloris
CGCTCGGAGCGGCCGCCCTGGAGTCCACCAGCACAGGCCTCCCAGACGGGGGCACGGCCCCGCGGCCGGCAGAGCAGGGGCAACAGCCATCGGACGCGGCATCTGTGCCGGGAAGGGCCGAGGGAACCGTGGCCAAACAGCAGGGCTGAGGGAGAGACGGACGAGGCTCCTTCCACCGCACGGCGTTACAGGGAGCCGCTCAGCACGGAGAACACGGAGCCTCGGCATCTGCCGAGTCTGGGGACTCCGCAAACACATGGCAACAGCTATGGAGGAATGGAAGGGTTAAGGATGGATTTTGTTCGCTGCTCTAACTGCCTCACCTGTCACTGGCCTATGGACCACAAGAACAGCAGTGAACCCACCATGCCAAACCTTCAGAACTAGAAACATCCGAAACA
>NW_008675058.1:436-7853 GCF_000695815.1 Acanthisitta chloris
CAAATAAAGGTGCAGTTTTACACTTTACAACTTCAACAAAGCTCCTGACCACAGCTGAGCACACGCCTTCACCCACTGCTCTAACCCCAGCCCAGCCCAACGCACCAACCCTTGTCCTTGCCAGCAAAGCGACAGCTACGGATTCTGGGTTCGCCCAGTTTAAGCACTGCAAAACATTTTTGTGAGGGTCTTGACAACCTTCCAGCAAAAAGCAGCTGTCAAAACGTATTGTACAATATCCTAGCAGACCTCTTCCACCCTGCTGCTATAATTAGGTGGGGTTTTTATTTTGGCTTTAAAGCAGCTTGCAGATAATATAATTTTCTGTTTGACTAAATAAAATGTTCGGAGCACATCGGGTCCGTAATTATGTTTCGATTTGAGAAGAATGTGTTCGGTTTGAAAGGAAGCAAGCAGCAGAGCTGGTGGGAATTTATTCTACCTTTCACACTTCTGAGAGCCAAACCCTCAGAGTAACTCCAGTTCACAAAGAGCCCGGGAACTGGGAACCCCCTTCCAAAGTGAGCACGGTGTCCACACGTCCCTTTCAGGGCGGCACCATATAGGGAGCAGCTCAGCTTTTACTCTCCAGCTCTCTTTGAGCATTTTCTCAACTTCATCGAGTTGGAGAATTCGCGTCCCCACCTCAAGAGCCTTGACCAATTACAGAGAACAGGGCACATCTGGTAGGGTCTGGCTGGTCATGGTGCTCATGTGACACAAAACACTGATAATTAAGGCTTAACAGCCTTTACGGACGTGTTGTGTGGATGCAACTAACTATGCCAAGGAGGCAGAGCTTATCCAGGAGCCTGGCTCCAAAACCATACACAAGCAGGATGTGTGGAACACTGAAAGCTTCAAGAGTAGCCTGCACAAAGCTACGGGAAGCAGAGCCACAGGAGTTGCCGAGTCCCCTCTGTCTCCCAGGATTCCCTGTCTTACCACTCAGACAAAACTAGGGATGCACAACAGTAAAGACTTCGATTCCCTGAGTATCTTCTCTGAGCTGTCCTAGGTGGGCAAGAAGCTAAATGCAGAAGGAAGAAGACTGAGTGACCGTCTAGGACTCGAGAAGTCCAGCACCAAGTGACCAGCACTGCTTACGTTTTTCCCTGGCTAATGTATTTAAACAGGGTGTCTGAAACAATGAGCAACCTCGAAAACATACACTGGAATCTATCCCAAATGAGTACACAAACATCTTGAAGCAGCCCACAGCCACTCTGAACCTCAGCCTTACCCTACCCCTTAAAACATCAGCAGTGTTATAGGGTTCTATTTTTATGCTGACAAATTGCCCTCTAATTATATTTCCTTCATACTTAATGACATAATTTTCTCCTCCATTTCTTCAGTTTATTTTTCATTTTGCATACAAAAACTCCTTGCTATTCACGCTTCAGCACCTCTGAACTATTCCTACCCTTTCACTAGGCAAAACAGAAAATCAGTAACGCATCAAGGAGAAGCTTGTCCTAGGCATCTGTGCTCTCCTGAATGTGTGAGCCACTCCTAAGCCAGGAGCCCCAGTACCTTTGTTCCTCAGCACCACCCAGTGCTGCAGTGCTATTTAGCATGGCTACACTGTGAAGTACATGTGGCTTCGATCTGTGCACGGATTCACCACATACTTCGACAGTGCTTTCTGTCAATAGTACTCCATATCCTCAATACTTCTATTCAGAAGTCTGATACAGTTCTGAGTCAGATGTCTTCAAAAGTCCTCAACAGCAAGAGGACTCACAAACTCTTATCTCCTGCTCCAGTACATGGACATGCAAAAGCAGTATAAAAACGTATTTCAGTTGAAAGATAAGGAATGTTCAGGTGAGGCAGCAACACTAGCAGCCCCACAGAAGCCCTGGACATCTCTGACATCTGTCTCAGCTTGTAGAAGCTCAAGGCTGTGACATTACAAGCTGCCTTGAGGCACAAAGATGGCCACGTACACCTGCTGCCGAAGGCATTTCCTCACTGCTGCCCCAAGGCAAGCGACAGCACCATGACCTGGGGTGTCTCCCGGGGAAACCGTGCGCCCACCACACAGCCACAGAGCAGAGAACAGCGCAGGAGCGCGCCAGACGTTCCTGACCCTGCTCCCAGGGTCCCAGGGCAGCACACGCCCTGGGACACATCTGCCACCAGACCGAACCTGGGTGCTGGGAACCTCGGACTGGTGCCCTCACCTCCTCACTGTCCCCGTGCACTGCAGCCCGGGGGGTGCCAGCACAGGACCAGTGTGGGTGCACCAAACAGCACAGGCTGGAGGAGCTGGCATGAGTCTCCTGGGGGTTAGGAAAGCCCTGTCACACTGCGATCAGCTGTTGTTTTCAGCCACGCTTAGGATTTAAATGACTTGAGAGTTTGCAACTACAGAGCGTGAAATCACATCTTCACGCTCGGGCCCTACCGAGGATTCCAGCGGGGTCCCGGGAAGTGAGTGCTGGAAAGGAAGGACTGGTTACACAAGCCTACAGGTTCAGGTTAGTGCCCATGCCAACCTCCAAGATGCCCCAGACACAGCTGCTGGGCAGGAGCATCTGCCACAGGGAACTGGGATACGCTGTCGGCCAGCCTGGCTGTTAAACATATGAGCAGCTATGCTCCGTGGTAATTCGTGTCTCTAAATGCCCAACTGTATGGTGTACAGCTAGATACTGTGAATGCCTTCACTTACTGCCATGTGCACAAGACATCACAATCGTCTCCTCTGGAGGAGATGAATGAGTAACTGCTGAAAGATCACATCAAAAGAAAAGAATTTTCAGTCCAGGAGCAGATGGAGAGAAGTGCTTCAGCAGAGCTCTTTCATAACTCTCTTGGTGCTGAATGAGAGCTCAGATCGTGAACAGACATCAAAAGTGGTAACGTACATCCTCTGTCGAGGGCGGAGGTTTAATCCTAACCCATTCCCAGCTGCACTTCCCCAGCCTGAACTCATTCAGGACAGAGCACTGTGTCAGCTGCAGCCCAGTCCTTCCCCACAGACATTGTGTCATTCAGTCTACAGCAGCAGGAGAGATAAAAATAGAATTGTTAATATCTGCAATTAGTTAAAGCCTTAACCTTTGAAGACATTAAAGAAATGAACCACAATCATGCCCTGAAATGGGACGATCACAGTGCATTAGGTATATTGCATGCTACAAACCAGGTCTGAGACCAAACCCATCTCTCTTTCTCTCTCAAGCTCAAATATGCTGTTCCTCTGTCCCAGCATGCTGCCCGGCCCAACCGCCTCTCAAAGCAGAGCATCATCTCCAAAAAACGGATGCGACCTCACCGTGTCCAGGTCTGAGATTCAGAGCCTCTACACCTAAACAGTGACAAAGCACGTTCACACCCCAGCCCTCAGGGAGGCCAACAAGAGTGGATCTGGAAGGAATCATCCACAGTTCTGCTACTTCAAACTCAAACAAGCAAATGCCATTTCACAATGTGGTGTGGCAAACTTCGAGCACCAATATTTAGGCAGGTTGGGTCGTATCAGAACCACTCGCATGGCACCGACCCAAACCAGTGTCTGAGTTTGGGGGCATTGTCATAGCAGATTCCCTCGTAAAATGGCCACAGTTTTTCCAAGAACTACCTCTGAAGGAACAGCAACAATCTGTCTAGCAACCTCTATCATTTTCAACACATTGGTTTTCTTCCTCATGAAACTTGCACTGCAGCATCTCTCTGTTCACAGGGATGCCCAAGGCAAAGCAAGCAGGGAGGGATGTGGTAGCAGCATCTCTTAGGACAGGAACACTGACAGGACAAGGAACAGCACTGGCTGTTTCACCCTGAAACCAAGCTTGACTCTGCTTATCTTGACAGAAATGAACTTCAATGGGCAGGGACTGGCACGAAGTAAAAGGCATAATGCAGCTTTTAGGGATTTCCTTTCAGTATTAAGGGATTTACTATGTCATATTTACCATCCATGATCAAACTCGGCATCCTCAGCCCTCACAAGATGAATGTTTCCCCTTCCTCGCCACTTGGAAACACATCCCAAGCTGTTCCTGTAACAACAGACCCATTTCCCTGTGCTGACCACAGGAAGAGATGGACAACTGCAGCAAGATAGTTCAAACATCCTAATTGTAAACAGGATTCCATTGTATTCTCATTCATAGCAGACAGCTCCCGCTATACACCCGCTACAAAAACACCCCACAAGTACAGTGACCACCCAGAAGCGAAGGACTCGATTCCAAGAGGCTGAGGGGAGGAACACAGCTCAGTTACACACGTGTTCCTGTTTATATAACTCTTTAGCAAAATTAAATTCAGCTTTAAGAAAATAAAATTAAATATTGATGTCAACAGAATGCAAATTTCTAGGACATCTGTACTAGAAAATATGATCACACTACTCAGAGTGCTGGATTGGCTACACTTACAGCAGAAAGATTTAAACAGATAGGAGAATTTTTGATTTATTCTGTCACGTGTTACAGCCGTAAGAGGTTCTGCTTTTATGTGAACCAACACTGCAGAGTAGCTTGGCCCGATCTCATTGCTCCAGTCTGCACATGCCTCGCCACCCTTCCACTAACCACAGCAATTTGCTCCGGTCTGAGAGGCAACAGTCACTCTGCAGCACAGGGCTGCACTGAACAGACTCATACACAAACATCTCTAAAGTCTCCTGGATGTAAGTGACAAACACAGCCGAGCCCATGCACTGGGAAAAGCAGGTTCACATCAACACTGCTACACCGAAACTGCTGGGAACTCAGAGAAACCCACTGGCTCCAGCGCAGCGTGTTCACACCTTCCCACCCCAGACAATCAACCCCATCGCTGGGGATGTGCTCCCAGAGGAACCCAGAGATCCTGTGGCAAGAGGAGGGACTCGGACACCAAGACTGTATCTTTATTTCCAATTTGGTCCGGGTACACCTTCTAATTGCACAGAATAAGAAGGCACCCACACTTTTACCTATCCGTCACTCGGTCAAACAACAACAGGAAGAAACCCTGATCTGACTTCTGCCTGTCCTTGAACTCCCTGCACACCTCTGGAAATGAGCTATCCAGGATACCTTGCTTTATTCCCTCCTCAGAGAAGCCAAGAACTTCTCATTCCTTCATGCCTTTATTGTCAAAATCCCTCTGGTAAAAAACCTCACCTAAGGCAAAGACGGGTTATTAACATCTCATTTTACTGATTAGGAGAAGCGAATACAGCTGGATTAATGTTCCCAATCCTTTTACCCAGCCCATCATTATCTGACACAAAACACTGGCAAGGGAGCTCAGAGCTTTTACTGCCTGGGAAATGCAGAGACAATGAGCCAGTGGCTGGACTGGTGCATCCAGAAGGAACACACAAGTTCCTACCACATGTTATTTGGGTAAAGGCTATATCCTCTTGTCAGCACTATCAAAGGTTGTGGCGATGGAGGTGCTGAAGGTGAAGTGGCGCAGGGCACTGTCACCAGGGCACAGAGAACCCACGTTTGGCAGGGCTGACCAAAGGCTGCTCTGACAACAGTGCCCACAGCCACCAGGGCAGGGTGGCTGGTGCCCCACGGCTGCTCCCCGACACGCGGCCTGGAGAACAGCTCGCTGCTCCTAATCCGACACTCAGGCAACGTTCCCATTGACGTCAAACGTAAATATTGGTGAGCTCAGCTGTGTAAGCCTCTGCAGTGTGGAAAACAAGTATATTTTCAGTACTTAAACGCTTGGCATGTTCTTAAAGAGAGTTCAGATCAAGCCTCAAAGGCAGGTCCTTCCAAAGAAAAACTTGCTGGTGTCCCCACCTTCCAGCTGAACAGCGTTCCTGCCTATGCCACAGCCACAGAGCAGCAGGCCGAGGCGCCGTACCCCAGCCGTGCAGAACTTCTCCAGCCACAGAACGGGACAGAATGTTAAGCCAGGGCATGTGCACTGTGCAGGAGCAGTGCCTGCGCCTCTGCCACTGCCCAAGCGCCGACATGTAACAGCAGCCAGCGAGAGGAAAATCCTTCCAGGCTCCTTCAGGAGCAGTCGGTACAGACTGTCAACAGGGGACAACTATAAGGGCACATTGGATGCTTTTCCCCTCTGCTCATTCATACATCGAAGGGCCCAAATCAGCAGCAAGGGGAACTCCCCCGTGGCAGCAGGGATCGCTGCCCAGCGGACGAACGGGGCACCCGTGCAGCTCAGCTGACATCTCTGGTGTGATGGAAGCAGTGGCAGGACCGCACATGTCAGCTCCAGCCAGGGCAGTCTGTATTTATTAGTGCAGAAGTGCAAAAATATTTGGTGGTAAAGTGAACCCAGTGGATGTTTTTGCTGGCAGGAGCCGGCGAGTGACAACTGCACTACTCGTTGTGAAAGAGCAACAGCCGAGCATGTGCTGGGGTTGCTGTCACATTGACAGGCACCCGGTGCTCCGGCATTAATCGGATTATTGTGGCTTGCCACTTCCCACCCGGATCAATTGGCCTTTTAAGTAATGCACTCATCACCCCGGAGGCTGCAAGGCTGAACCTGGTAACTTTGATACCAGGCCCTCTGCAGGAGCTCCGGAGGCTTCTCCTGTCCTCCAGCCCCTGCCTCTAGCTCCTTTCCTCCCTGCTTTGCTGTTTTCACTGTGTTCCACTTTTTGGGCAAAACAATTGACTAACCTGACACAAAATAAAACACTGAGAAACTTCCACCCCCAGCCAAAGATAAAGCAAAGAAAACATTTTGGACTTCATTTTATGCAAAATCAGAAGGAACATGCTCCATGAAACCAATTTCCAGCGTAACTCTAAGTCGGATTTTGAGAGCAGCATGAAAAGCTGCTCTTGAAAGTCCATGGCAGGAGCCTTGCCCAAGACGCTGCCTTCCTGGAGAGATGCTGTTCAGCCACGGCAGGGGTGCTCCTTACACAGCTGGAAACTAAGAGGCAGCAAAGACTTTGATCTTCCCTGTTACTTTTCCTAAGAACTATGTGATAATTTCCAATTAATCCCTCCCCTTGGAACTCTCCGGCTCCACACCACAGTGCACTAGTGTGTCAGCATTTGGGAGGGCACAGCCCTGCTGGGGAGATCGCTGACTGATACTCCTACAGCCCAGGCACCTCTTCAGAGCTGGCAAAACACCACTGAGGTACAACGCAACTTACTACAGGTTTCCTTTGAATACAAAGGAAGTGTAAAAACACCCATAAAGGCACTTCCTTTTTTCCCCCCTGTATAACAGCGGAAGCAAATTGAAAAGTAAGGGCAAATCAAGTGGCAGTGAGGGGTCATGCCAGGAAATGCAGAGCCTGGTACCAAAACCTCCATCACGAAAGCAAATATGTTCCGTGTGTTTTACAGCACAAAATTTCTACCTCAGAACTGCGAAGGATGTAGAATCACCAAGGCACCAATTCTGAGAACTCACAGAAGATCCCGGAATACCTGGGAGATCAGGCGCAGAGCGTAAGGGCCGAGCG
>NW_008675059.1:0-8794 GCF_000695815.1 Acanthisitta chloris
CCCGACCCCCGATCCGGACCTCTCTCCAGGACCCGATCCGTCCAGCCAGAACGCTCTCAGTCCCTATCTGGACCTCCCTGCCGTCCATCAGAGCCTCCCCCCCCCAAATTTGGCCTTGCCTCTCGTTCCCCAGGACCCTGACCCAGCACCCCGAGGGACCCACCAGACCTTCTCCTTCCAGCCCCCTACCACACACAGCCAAACTCTGCCTGTTCCCAGCAGCCTCTGCCCCAGTGCTTCGTCCCTGAGGTCCCCCTGGCCGTAAACCAGCTGGGAAGTCTCACGGTGGGAGAAAGGGCAAGCTGAGCCGGGGGTAGCCCAGGCAGCTCCTTCTCCGGTGCTGCAAAGCCCCTGCGGCGTCCAGACCGTCTCCTGGCTCATGGTGTTTGGGGGGAGAAGAGCTCAGGACAGTCCCTGACCCAGTCCCTGGAGCTCTCTGGCCAGTGGATGGGTACCCCAGGTCCCATGGGTGCAGGAACAATTCCTGGTTCACTTGGGTGGAAAATCTAAAGCCCCCCAGGTACCTTTTTCCATCCCTGTTCATCTTGGGTGCTATCTGGGACAAGGTGGGATGCAGGGAGGATTTGGGGGGCTGAAGTGCTCCTGGGATGAACCTGCTCACTGCCCCCACTCCTTCTCCCACCACCTGACCAGTATAGATGGAGCAGCATGGGGAGGAAACTGCAACATCAGTGGCAGGGAGGGGGGAAATAGTATTGCAGAAAACTGCTTGTCTTGAGGTGGCATTTTTAGGCAGATGTTAACATTTTCCAGCCCTATCATCCACTCACTCCAGAAAGGTGCTGAGCTCCCTGAAGAACTCAGCCCAGGACTGTGGCAGAGGCCCCCAGGGCAGGCAGTGCCTGAAGTGGGGAGCTGCAGGCAGTGGCTGTGCCCAAGGGCTTCGTGCCAGCATGACCCTACTAGTGATGCCGCTGGAAGTGGCTGCACTCATGGCATTTGTGCATCCCACACACAGTCCCCAGGGTCTGAGCATTGCTGGAGCTGCAGATCTGCTGTGGCTCCGGCTCTTCAAGGAGCTCCCTGCCAAGGGAGCCTTCCTCCCACGTGCTTCAGGGGAGAATCCTCATCTTCCTCGCCAGCTGAGGAGGACATGGTTCACAGCTATGTGGCAGGCAGAGTCCTGACTTAACTCCTTGTTACCCTGACCTCTCACAGCCCTCCTCCCAAAGGCACCACACCTTGCTAATGCAGCTGCTAGGTGGGGAATTTCTCCCAGCCTTTTGCTCTAGGTCAGAACCAGTCTCTGGTACTCTCTGCTGCCCATCTCCAATTAAGGGAAAACCTGCCCAACAGGATCATTTTGGGGTGGCTGTTGTGGCCATTTCTAGCTGGTGAGGATGCACATAAGCCCCTCTACGATGAATCCCACTCCTTTGAGAACAAGGAGGTAGGAAGAAGGACTCCGGGGTTCCCAGCTCCCAGCATCATCCTCTGCTTGTGGTAATGGGGTTCTAGCTCCAAGCAGGAGTGAAACCCACCTGGGTTTCATGGACCTGGTGGAGTTATAAGGCAGCATGCAGCAGCACCCACCAGCAGCATGCTTAAAGCTCATTTTGTGTCCAGAGATCCTTGGCTAATTCCTCTCCATCACAGTTACATGCCTGGCAATGTGGTGAGCAAATATCTCTCGCATTGTTCTTTGAAATTATCATTATAGACTGACAGAAGGAGAGAAACTGGCAGGCTAAGATGCATTCACAAAAATATCCCCTCCAAAGTCAGTTTAAATAAATCTCCATCATCGTTAGGAGCGCTGTGTGGGAGAGCTCATGTAACCATGGCTGGTGCAGAGATGCGCTTTGCTGCTTCACTCCTGCCACATCACCTTGACCCCTAGTACGGTGTCAGGACCCCAGCTCTGCTCCTGGATACCTCCTCACCCACTCCAGGCCAGCCCTTGGCTCAGGCACGGCTGCTGTGTCCCCCAAGTCCCCCAAGCCATGAGACTATGCTAGGCAGGGACTGTTTTCTCAGCAACTCAAGCTGGAGCTGGCGATTAAACCTGTAAGGGAACACAGAGCCCGACACAGAGCACAAGAGATGGCCTGCTGTGCCCTGTCCCCATCACAGCCTTGGAGCTGGGAGGCATCTGGCCCCCAACACCATGCCAAGGGACATGGTGGGCAGGAGATTTCCTGGAAAGGGGACAAGCAAAATGTGGGCATGTGACACTCAAGCTGTGACAGGTGAGGGGAGAATCCACCAGGATCACAGCAGAAGGAAGGGATTCAGGGTCTGACATGTCACTGGAGCAGATGTGGTGCAGGCACAGCGACTTGCCTTGGCAGGTGGGAGTCCCCATGGGATGCTAAAATGTGCCTGCAGACCCCTGGTGCTGGCAGGCAGCTAACCTGCCTCCTCTGCCCTGCAGGCTGGTCGCAGGGCGGGAGGAGATTAAAGCTGCTTCCCGAAGCTCACCCCAGCCCATGTCACCCTCTGATTTCCTGGATAAGCTCATGGGACGAACATCAGGGTATGACGCCCGAATTCGACCCAACTTCAAAGGTAAGAGGAGGATGTGAGGATCCCAAACCTGGCAGCGATCCATGCTTGTGGCTGCTCAAACCCAGGGCATGAACTTTGGGTGGAGCAGGACCCTGACCACAATCTTCTGTCCCAACACCCTCCCCAGAGTCCCGGCTGCTTCTGCCCTGTGTGTGCTGCTTTGCCACACAGTGTGGGTGGCTGCAGTGCTTGCAGAGCGTGCTGGGGTTCACCCTGACGCACCACAGGTCTGGCCCCAGCAGCCAGGGGGTGCTTGTGTGCATTCATCCACGCAGCACATGCAGGAGCACCGCAGTGTCCCCACGTGTGCCTGTACAGTGCACGTGTCTCCACGGCCTGCGACAAGAGGAGGCTTCACGCTGTTTTCCAGGTCCACCTGTCAACGTGACGTGCAACATCTTCATCAATAGCTTTGGATCCGTCACCGAGACCACCATGGTGAGGCTTTTGGCAATGTGATGAGCTCCTCTCCCAGTGCCTCGGGGCTGGTGGTGGCTGTGCCCAGGAGTGTGTGGGTCCCAGTGCCCAAGCCCATAGCTGTGCTTATAGGGGTCCTGTGAGCTCTTCTCTGGAGTCAGCTCTGGCATCACAGTGGGCACATACAAAGCCATAGCACATGGCCATGACTTTTCTGGGGTCAGTTAACCCAAGCTTGGTTGTGAGTCACATTCCCTGTGCCTGAGATGGGAGAAAGACCCCCAAAGGGTCGTATCGAGGCAGCCCGAGGTAGCCCCCTGCCATCCCCAGCCTCCTTGGGTGCATGAGGAACCCCTCTGAGGAAGCCCCAGGGCTAAAAATTCCTTATTTGTGCTTCTGCAAAGCCTTAATACCATCAGCCATCATACCAACAGGCCCACAGACCCATGTGCAGAATGCTACAGACAGCAGTTACTGGTCTTCCTCGTCTTCCTCCTCCTCTCAGCTGCCATGTCTTTGGCTTTTTAATTTCCCCTAGCTGCCAACAGCACGGAAAGTCTCCTGAGCTGCCCTTGTGCCTTCCCACGTGCGTCATTAGTGGCAGGCAGGCAGCAACTGCAGGGCTAAGCCTCAATGGAGGGACCCTCTTCCGCCTCCTCCTCCATCTCTTCTTCGTCCTCCTCCTTTTGCTTCTCCTCCTCCTCCTCCTATCTGGGCACCGTGAGGTGCTCCCAGCTGACACGGTGCCCTCTGCCCCAGGACTACCGGGTGAACGTCTTCCTGCGGCAGCAGTGGAACGACCCCCGCCTGGCTTACCGCGAGTACCCCGACGACTCCCTTGACCTCGACCCCTCCATGCTCGACTCCATCTGGAAGCCAGACTTGTTCTTTGCCAACGAGAAAGGGGCCAATTTCCATGAGGTCACCACTGACAACAAGCTGCTGCGCATCTTCAAGAATGGCAATGTGCTCTACAGCATTAGGTAGAACCTTTTCCTCTGGTGCAGTGCCTGAGTGGGGAGGCAAAGCTGTCCTCTTGCCTACTGTGTGGCAGCTTTTCCCCACCAATGGTCTCAGCCCACAGCAACCCCCTCCTTTCCTCTGCCTCCTCCAGGCTGACGCTGATCCTGTCCTGCCCCATGGACCTCAAGAACTTCCCCATGGACATCCAGACATGCACCATGCAGCTGGAGAGCTGTGAGTACCTTACGGGGTTCGAGCTGTATTTCATCCCCCTGCAATCCATCCCATCACATTGCATCCCATCACATCCCATCCCATCCCATTGCATCCCATCCCAAAATCTGGCATCTCTCTTCTTCAGAGGGAGGTGAGCAGGGAAGAGCAGTTGTTCAGGGTGGGGTTGAATAGTGTGTGTACTCCTCCCCATCCCATGGCTCCCTACATCCCCTCCAGTTGGCTACACCATGAACGATCTCATCTTCGAGTGGCTAGAGGAGCAGGAGGCCGTGCAGGTGGCAGAGGGCTTGACACTCCCACAGTTCATCCTCAGGGATGAGAAGGACCTGGGCTATTGCACCAAGTACTACAACACAGGTGAGCACCCCAGGGACCTGCTGCGAGCCCCTCACCATGGCCCAGGGGTCCCTCTTGCCCATTAGGGCCATCTTTCCCTGCAGGAAAGTTCACCTGCATTGAGGTGAAGTTCCACCTGGAGAGGCAGATGGGTTACTACCTGATCCAGATGTACATCCCCAGCCTACTCATCGTCATCCTCTCCTGGGTCTCCTTCTGGATCAACATGGATGCGGCGCCAGCCCGAGTGGGCTTGGGCATCACCACTGTGCTCACCATGACCACGCAGAGCGCCGGCTCCCGTGCTTCCCTGCCCAAGGTCAGTGCTGGCTCCGTGCTGGGCGCCCACTGCCACCCCCAGTGCTCCAGGGGCGGGGCAGCCTTTCACTGGGAATGGCTTGGCTCTGTAGCCTTGCCAGCTGGGGCACCACATGTGCACACAGCGTTGCTGTGCCCATGTGTTCAGGCTGAGAGAGCTCCTGTGCTTCTTGGCAGCAGGATGAAGCTGGCAGTGGGGGGGATAAAAGAGATGGGGGCAGTGGGTCCCTGAGCCACCTCTCACCTTGGCAGGTCTCCTACGTGAAGGCCATTGACATCTGGATGGCTGTGTGCCTGCTCTTCGTCTTTGCCGCCTTGTTGGAGTATGCAGCTGTCAACTTCGTCTCCCGCCAGCATAAGGAGTTCATGCGCCTGCGCCGCCGCCAGCGACGGCAGAGGATGGTGAGTCCCCCTCACCACTGCTCTCATGACATCTGCCCATCCTCAGCCCCTGAGGGGACACCCCAGGGCTGCAGAACCACTTTCTCAGCAGCCCCCAGGGCAGGGCTTGGCGCTGAGCTGCATTCCATTGCCCAGGGCTTGTGGCCAGCTCTGCTGGCACACCAAGAATCCACGGGCACCACAGTCCTCCTGCCTGCCTGAGCAGCACAGTGCACAGCACCCATGGGTGCTCCAGGCCCCACCAGCTCAAACATGCTTAGGGTGCTCTCTACTCTGGGACGTCCTCAGGCTCTGCTTCCTCTAAAAAAGCAGAAAAATAAACAGTGAGGATAGGGGAAAAACAGCATTTCCCCTTACCTGCAGCCCCAAACCTGGGCTCCTTGCTGTGCGCAGCCGTGACGGGGGCTCACTGATGCATCAGGGTGGTGAAGCACTGAGGGGAACTGGTGGCACCCAGGGGCAGGTCTGGGCTATAGATCTGGAGAGGCAGGGTCCCTCACTCATGGAATAATTCTCCCCTCTATCAGCCCATCACCGCAGGCATCAGGCCTTCAAGATGCTTGTGGTAGACATGTGGCTGCTCCACACTCATTTTCTTCATGTAAACACACTGTGAGGCACCAGATCTTCATGGAAAACATGAGTGCACACACACACACCACACAGGATCACATTGCCCTGTGCAACCAAATCCCTGAAGACAGATCCCAGTGCTGGGGCACTGCTGGGAGGGCTTTTCCCCCCCGTGCTGAGCCTCTGTCTCCCTGCCGTCCCCATCCTGGTGCCCAGAGCCACTGCCCCGGGGCCGGAGTGGAGCCATCGGTCACCCGCTGTCCTGTTTCTGTTTGGTGCACACTGCTGGATGCCAAAAGGGCCTGAGCAGCGGGACGGCCAGCCTGGAGTCCCTGCAGCAGCTGAGCAGCCAGCACAGCAGCGAGCACACCTACGCGACGCTCTCGCAGCTCTCCAGCTCCCGGGTAAAGCACGACCCTCCGGCAGCCCCCATGCAGTCCAGCGCAGTGCTTCCCCAGCCAGCCTCACCCTCCCCTCCCCAGAACAAGCCCCCAGGAGCCAGCCCCAGGGGCCAGCAAGGACCCGTGGAAGAAGCAGGCTAGTGATTTGCACTGAGTATGTGCCCATGGGATGGAGCTGCCGCTCCCTGGGCTCAAAAGTTGTGAAAGAGGGATGGGAATGGAGCAGATTTCCCTGTAGACAGCCCCACTCCATGCCTCGGTTTCCCCTTCTGTAAAGCAGGATCAGTGCAGACCCCTTTGCTGAGGGGTGGGTGATGCTGAGACAGACTGATGGCTTCTCCTGGGCTGCTGCCCACGCCCCTGACAGGGTGAGGGCTCTGCCTGCCCAGCTGCCTCGGTGTGGGCAGGTTCAAGGTGCTCGCAGCTGCCTGCAGTCACTCCAGCATGGGCAGTGTCCAGGGCACACGGGCACTTTGCAGCTGGAAGCGTAGGGAGAAGTGTGGGGCAGGGCAGGATCCCAAGCTTGTGGAGAGATGCAGGGGGTTGACCACAGCTCCAGGGAGGAGGTCAGGCCTGGTCATCCTTGCCACCCCTCCACCGTCATCAGCCCTTGGCCGCCAGGAGATGTTTCCCAGCCCCCAGCATGCTCCCTTGCTCGCTGCCTTTCACAGCCCCTGAAGCACTGACTCCTGGAGACCAACACCCACCCAAGCCAGCACAGGGCAGGGAGGAGGAGGCTCTGTCCAACCTAGGGACCATCTGCTGGCTTAGGACAGACCAAAGTGCAGTCACCCTGAGGTGGAGACTGCAGAGCCACCTCTGGGTGCTGCTGGCACAGCACTGGGTGCAGCCAGGAGCACCACAGGGTGCTGCTTGGTCAGAGACTGGTGCAGCCCTGCTTCATGCAGCTCCTGTGCCTGACAAAGCAAAGCCTGGGTGCTATAGCCTGAGGGCAAATCCCTCTCACAGACCACCCATATCTGGGGCAAGGAGCCCCTCACACACCCTGAGGCTGCCCCAGACCAAAGGGACTTTCCAGCTGGGAGGACCAGGACTGCCAGTCTGCCATCTCCTCCCACACTCTCTGACTGGGCACTGCTGAGTCCCCGGGCTGGGGGCATAGCTGCTGGGCCCTGGGGCACACAGGGCTCCCCAGCTCCCCTCTTCGAGGGCAGCCACAAGCAAGCCTGGGGCAAGGAAATAAAACTCCACTACAAGTGAGAACTCATCTCAGCAATTTGAGCCACAGATGCTCTTCCCACTGAAACAAAAAATACTTGCTTAGGCTGTGGATTGCTGAGTTAAATAAAGATGTCAGGGTACAAACTCTCTGCATGAGAGCCCCCTGTGCCAGCCGGGCTGACCTCAGCGAGCAGGCTGCTCTCCATGTCCTGGAGGGCAGTGCCTGTTGGAGATGGCGTTTGGGATTCAGCACCCAGGCAGTGTGTGGGCACGACACGAGGCAAAGTGCTGGCATGCAGTGGTCCCTGGGAGAAGGGACCCACCATACAGCACCAGCAGGGCAGAGGGGAGTTGTGCCACAGAGACCAAATGAGTGGTTCAGGGACTCAGTGAAACGCCAGATGTGCAGCCTGTGCTTGCACGTGCCTGTCCTTTGCAAAATATTTGCACACACAACCCTCTCCAAGGATAAAACGGCAGGACAAGACAAGGGGCTAACAATGCACACCTGCTGGTAAGGAGTGCAGGCACTGCTGGCCAGCACCTAAGGGACCACGAGGCAAGCAAGGCTGTGCCCTGAACAATAGCAGTGGGCTGCAACCAGAGATTTTCATAGCACATTTTTAGCCTTGATCATGGACATGCAGCCCCATGGGCAGGTTGCCCTCTGTGCAGTGCCCCCACCAGCATGGGGGGAGACAGGGTGAGCAAGTGCAGAGACACCAGCAAGGAGTCCAGCTCTCTCAGCCTCCCTCCTCTGCTGCACCAGGCAGCCTCTCTCAAGCAGCCATGGGGAGAAATGGGGGTTTGGGCCCTTGGAGGGACTGGAGGGCCCTGCAATCTCTGGTGGTAGCCAGGCCCCTGCATTCCTTCCCAGCTCTGCCCCAGCAAGGTACCCTTCCCCTTCTATTCACCATCACACACACATTTCCACCCCAAAGCAAACACAGCTGCCACAGTGCACCCCTAAGCTCCCTGCACCCTGCACCACCACACGCACCTTCCCCCTCCTACCAGCTCACCCCTGTCCCTGCAGCTTCCCTAGAGTCAGACTTCCCACGCCTCCAAGCTGGAGCTGGGAGGATCTGTGTTGGGCTGCCAGGGTCGGGGTTGCCTTTAGATGCACCCCTAAAACACATGCTGGCTGAGAGGGTGGTGGGTCAGTACTCGCCCCCACACTCTGTGCACACCACTGCCTGCCCTGCCTGCAGCCTGCTGGTCCTTTGCTCTTGCCTGTGTGGTTTGGGCCCTCTGACAAAGCGCCCAACCTTGAACCGGGCACTCTTTGCCCAGCACCACAGGGTGTGTAGGACATGCAGTCACAGGCACCTGCTCGCCCTGCAGCATCAGCACCCGCAGGTGCCCTGGCTGACAGCCTTTCCCTTCGCCAGGAGGAAGAGCTTGTCCGTGACAGCCGCTTCTACTTGCGAAACTAC
>NW_008675059.1:8844-15508 GCF_000695815.1 Acanthisitta chloris
CCCACCAGCCAGCGCACTGCTGCGAGAAGGGGAGAACCTCCGCAGGCGCTACCTCGACCGGGCCAAGCGCATCGACACCATCTCCCGAGCTGTCTTCCCCTTCACCTTCCTGGTCTTCAATATCTTCTACTGGGTCGTTTACAAAGTGCTGCGCTCAGAGGACATCCACCTGGTGCCCTGAGGCCTGAAAAAGTATGACTCCCTCTTGGTCTGACCCCCACCCCACCCCAGTGTGCCCAGGTGCTGCAAGCTCAGCCAGAACTGCATTTCCCTCTGTCCCAGAGCAGCAGCACAGCTGGGCTGAGGCTTAGAGCCTGGACATGTGGAAACCTCCGTGTCCTTCTTGCTGGATGCCAGGGCACTAAGTGGGGGGATCAGCAACCACAGGTCTCCATGGTCAGCTGGAGAGAGGGATCCCTCCTGCTTCCTGCATAGTGTCACCCCTGGGTACCCAGGGATGCTGCACTGCCATGGCACGGGGGAGCCCCTGGTACTTTGGCATGCTGCACAGCTAGGTGGCCAGTCAACACCACCTTCCAGAAAAATACTCTCCACCTCCACACACCTGCCACGTTAGGCTGCTGCTTCTCTGGGCTGCATCACTGAGCTGTGGGCCACAAGCAGCCGTACAAGAGGCTGCAGTCCTCCCTCCTCTGGCCTGGAGTTTGGCTGCAAGAAAGAGTAGGCAGCACCCCTGCCTGCATCCAGACAGTATGGAGTGCTGACTATGGCCCTATAGCTCCCAGCCCAGCAATGGGCAGGACTCCTCTGGCCCCAGCCAGTTCCAACGCACAGCAAAGCAGCAGGTCGGGGTTGCTTCCCTCCCTCAGAGCTCAGCCCATGATGCCCATGGCTGCAGGCAGGACTGTGGCAGGGACATGGGGCAGGAGGCTCTGTTTGCTCCAAGGAAATGCCAGCCCTGAGGTAGGCAGCAGGCAGGCCATGTCCCACTGATTATAAAGGGGCACAGATATCCTGCAGGGTAGGGCTCACAGCTCACCTTCCAAGGGAGATTTTTCAGGATGAAAGCAGTGAGGACATCTTGGCCAATCCTTTTGGAAGAGCAGAGTGAGTGGTGACATCATCACACTGCTGCATTCCCCGCAGCACCATGGCGCCAGTGCAGAGCTGGAGGTGAAAACTGCTCTGTTCCCCTGCTGTCTCCCCAGCCCTGCACCCAGGTGGTGTCCCCTGGGCAAGTTCACCCCTGCTAACTCCTCCACTGGAGAGGACAGCAACTGAAACCTCGACAGGACAAGCTCAGCAAGGCTTCCAGCCCTCCAGACCTGGATATCCTCCATGCCTAACAGGAAATAAAAGCAGTAGGTGATGTTTATGTAGGTCCTACAGACAGAAACGTGTTGATGTTCTCCTTTCCTTCTGCCCACAGTCAGCCTGCGGGGGCTTGCAGCCCAGCAGTGTCTATTGCCCCATGGCCATTGGTGCAGAAGGCACAGGGTCTTCCAGGGAGGGCAGGATGGAAACAGTATTTGCCCTTTTCCTTGAAGGCTGTGGTGCCCCCATGGCACAGCAAGTGCCCTGGTGACCCACCTGCCATGGCAGAATGGACTCTGCAGGGCAGGGGCACATGACCAGCACTGACTTCTGAAGCCAGACTCAGGCAGAAAACCCTGCTATGTTCCCTGGCCTGGCTCTTTGGACAGGCATCACCCTCTCCCCTACAGGACTGTTGGGAGCATCACTTTGCCCCATCCAGCCCCCGAACCCCTCTGAGTGCTCAGCCACATTCACCCTGGGGCAAGCAGGGTGGGCCCAAGCCACCCCACGAGGGGACTGAGCGACCCACAAAGGCAGTCTGAGCCAACTCCATCCCATCACTCTTCATGCCTCCCCCTGTGGGGTTCCCTGTGAGGGCCCACGGTCTGTCCAGGCCAGCCCTTTGAGACTTGCTTTTGAGGAGGCCTCATTGGAGTCAGAGGAAGGAAGGGTTGTCCCTTGGCTCCCCCAGAACCCAAGGTAGTGGGGAGGTGGGGAGGTACCAACATCTAAGCAGAACCCACAGGCACTGGGCAGCCAAGCCAACCTCTAGCAGCGGTGGGTTTTTAAACAGCATCAATCTTCCAACGCAAATAAAGCTTTATGGGATTTTCAGTGGTGTGCTGGGGATTTGTCTTTGCCAAGAACCCTGCAGTCAGCTCCCAGCAGGGCCCCAGTGTGGGGGGGATAAGGACACAACCGCCCCGTGGGAACAGGAGCCCTGACCTGTCGTTACACCCAGATGTCGTTATCTTCAAGGGAGATTTTTCTGACGTAAGTGGTGACTGTCATGTTTCTATCCCACATGGGAGATGCCAGCAGGGCTGGGCAGGAGCCCCCCGCAATCTCCCAGACCTAAACCACATCATTCTCCCTCCCTACACAGCTCTGTGGGGTGTCTCCAGCCCCCTTCCAACCCATCCAGACTTGGCCAGGGAACAAGAACACAAGATGAGGCAGAGGTGGGGCCGAGGGTGGCTCTGTCTCTGTGGTGGAGCTCAGACACTCGAACATGTGCAGCATCCCAATGGGTAAGCCTCCCTGCATGGCCCCTTTGCGCTGTCTTGCTGGGCAGGTGCCAACCTTACAGAGCTGCCAGCTGTCCTGGGGGGCTTACGCCAGCCCTGCAGTGCCACCCGGGGCCGGAGCTTTTGTCCCCAGCTGGTGCAGGGGCAGGCAGAGCCCACAGCTGAGGGCTGAGCGCCCAAGCAAACATCAATCTCTCTCTGTCCTCTTGGCCAAGTTTCACAGACCAGCTCTGTTGGTACCTCTCAGCCCCGTCGCCCTTCTGAGGCAGAGAGGAGAGAAAGAAAACTGCACCCTCACTGGTTTGGTGCTGGGGTTGTTCTTTATATCAGACAAATGAAACTTCCATGGAGTCTTGCTCTGTGCCCACCCCAAACCTAGAGAGGATGCAGCCAAGGGGAGAGCTGTGAGGTATGTCACACCAGTACGGTGTGCCCAGTTCCTTCACTCCCGGCTCTCCTTTTTCTTCCTTGTTGGATATCAGGTCTGGGCACCCAGTGCCTGTTTGGAGTCAGCCCTAAGGCACACAGCTCCAGGAACCATCCCACCCCAGACAAAAATGAAAAATGTAAAAACCCAACACATCCTTCCTAAGCCAAAGCTCCCATGTCCCACTTGCTGGTCATGGCAAGGTTTGGACTGGGAGCCGCTAGGACATCCACACAGCTGCAGGGCTGTCACTGCCCTCCAGTACACAGCTCCAGCAGGTCCCTCACGTCCTGGGGACAGCAGCAGCACCCAGGCTGGGGGTGCTGAGCCATGTGTCCTCCCGCAGGTCTCAGCATGGCCAGAGGACAGCCCAGGTGGCACCATCCTCCAGCACAGCCCACAGCCTCTGGATGGAGTCAGTTTTCCATTCCCCACTCAGGGCTCTGCATTGGAGGAGGCATCTCAGACACCACAGGAAGCAGCTGTGGGCACAGGACCAACAGCCATGGCCAAGCTAATTGCTGATTTAAAAGGAAGTTAATGAAGTTAACATCAGGTTAATGGGACTCCCAGACAGTAAAATGAGCATCATCAGCACTGGCAGCTTCCCAACCTCCTGCAAACAGCATGCCCAGGAGCACACACAGGTTGGGGCAGCATGGTTCCTTGTCAACCCCAAGGGCTCCCTTGGAGGCCTGTGTGGGGCCAAGGAAATGTGCCCTTGACCAGGCACACCAGCCAGGCCCCTGCTCCACCAACCACAGAGGGCTTCATCCTGCTGGACCTGAGCTCTGACACTGTCCACGGCAGCATCAGGGTACCAAAACTTCCCTCCTTCTCCCCCTCCCTCACCAGGATCTCCTGCCCACATCCACAGCCTGGAGCTCCCTTGGGGCAACACCAACTGCCAGAGGTTTAGCAAACCATCCTGTCCAGATGGAGCAATGCCTGCCAGGCAGCATGTCCCACGCTGATTGGGACTCCAGGGTTGGAGCCAGGCAAGCGCAATGCAGCAAGAACAGGAGACAGCTCTGCCAGGGCTCTGAGCACTCAGCACTCTGCACATTGCCTGGGCACAGGCAAATATCATGCTCCAAAGCCAGTCAGCCAGTTCTGAGTGAGCCAGGGCTGCCCCTTACAAGTGGAGAAGCTGACACAAGACGAAAGCACAAGGAGCTGGACTGGCAGAGTTTTCTGCTGGGATCAGCCATGCCAGGGGGCACAGGACCCTTGCAGGACTGCAGACCTGTGGGCACAGGAACTTTCCACCCCACGGAAGGTCCAGGTGCAGAGTGCTCAGGCAGCATGGTTGTGCCAGCACCCAAGCCCTCAGCACAGCTCTGCCAGTGCTGCCCCCCAACACTCCCCTGCCATCTAAGCTGCAGCATCTCACCACAGCCTGCCACCTCCACCTGCTCAGAGAGGTTTCACCAGGGCCCTGCCAAACCCCACACCACCATGGCTACATCTACCCCACCCCAGACCTGCTTTAGGACCTCTATTTTGCACCTCTCTGGGAACACCAGCCAGCACATGCAGGCCACAGAGCACCCCACAGCTCCCCAGTCCAAGGGGTGTGCTAGGTACTCCTGGGGGCAGGCTGGACAACTGGGAAGCAACAGTGAGGGAGAGCTGGGACCCAGAGACAAGCAGGGATCAGCCAAGCACTCCCAAGCCCTAGGAATATGGCATAACTGCCCAGATCCAGACTGTCATTTTGCACAAGAGTAAACAAAGCCATGAGGTTTTCCAGTCCCCAGAGTGTCTTGTTTTGTCAGACTTTGAGAAATCTCTGCACTTCAGCTCCCCGAGGGGCAGGGGGAGGACCCAGGCTCTGAAACAAGGAGTGATTATCAAACCATGAGCTCTGAAGGGCTTTTGTTCCCTAGATGTGCCAGAGCAGGGATCGGAGGACACCTAGCGAGATGTCTCGGTGGCCCCAGCACCAGAGGCATCCACAGCCCAGCGCAGTGACGGCCACAGCCCTGCAGTAGTCCTCCCCTCCTCCTGCTGTGGTGGGGTCCATGACAAGAGCTCCAGTGGGGCTGCAGCGTTGGTCCAGCCCTGGGGGAGAGGCACAGGGAAGAAGAATTGGTTCCTCGTTTCCCATTTCCCACAATTTTCACTGCTGCCTTGGCAGTGGGAGCCTCCACACCTCCCTGACAGGCCACACACATTACCAGTGCTGACAGACCCAGCAGTGCTCACAGCTGAGCACAGCTGAGCACTGCTGCTCCTCCAGAACAGGGACTAAATCCAGGGATCATCTCAGAGATGCTGACTGGGCATGCACTTGCCCTTACAGGCTTTCCAGGTCCTGCTGCCACCACTACTGTCCATTCCCAGAGATTCTCATCTCAACTGCCAGTCAGATGTTACCAATCCAGATGGGGCAATGCCCAGTGACTATGATATTCTTATGTCTGAATTTGTTCAAGAGAGACCAAAATCATTGAATGCAAAGATCTGAGTGGGCACAGGCACCTCAAGCTGGGACACGCTGGATCCAGCCTCACAGGTGCTGTGGTCCCTGTTCAGGCGCCATTTGTTGGGAAAGGTGAAAGTTCCGCACGGGGAAGCAAGCGGCCGACTCAGTGTGAATGATACAGCAAGTTCCAACTTTATTGTCCGACAGGCTCTTTCTTATACAGTGCAGGACAGGCATATAACTATCAATCATTTATAATTGGCTAAGCTCTAAAGATAGCGTTCAGGTACTCTCCTTAGTTGCGGTTACAGCTGTGAGGATTATCTCTTACTTTCTCAGGCTTGGCTGCATTCTTAGCTGTTTGTCTCAAACTTGTTTGTCTCACACTCAAGGACAATTTGCCCCTGCCATCTGCCAAGCTGAGTTACTCCCTATCTATATATAAGTTACTATCTCCAGAGCCTTGCTTGTACACTGCATTCCCAGGTGCATTCCCAGGACTGTGTCCTTGCTCTTTTTAGCCTTCCCCAGGTGCATTCCCAGGATTATGTCCCCGCTCTCTTAGCCATTCTCCAGCACACAGGGTTGCCCACAGCAGAGCAGAGCAAACAGCCTGGTCATACCCTACACTCAGCCTGGATCAGCCTGGATCCAGCCCTGGGCTTCCATCTCATCCTTGGATCCCTGCAAGTGTACAGCCAGGCTCTGCAGAGGCTCTGTTCCCCCTTCCCAACCTGCAGTACCATAAAACACCCTGAGCTAATGGTAGAGACCCTGCCAGCTCCAATGCACAACCAAAGCACCCAAGAGCCAGTGCTCCAACCACTCCACACAGCCAGCACAGGCAGGCGACATGCTATGATGCCAAACTCCTTCTTTTCCTCCTCCATTGCCGTTGGAGTGGCTATCACGGTCAAGGAGTGCTTAAGGTGGAAGATACAGCGAGGAGAATGAGCCCACTGGTGTGTCTCAGAGCGGTGAGGAGCCCAGGTGCGTTACGAGGGTGACAGTGACAGAGCCAAGAGCACAGGGGAGAAGGCGCTCGGAGGAGAAAGGTTCCGACAGGAGCTGCACGGACGTTTTGAGGCAGGGCTGAAGACCAGAGCCAAACGCAAGCCCTGGGCCCGGGGGGTACAGCGGGGGGTTCCACAGGACCCTGTGCTGACACACGGAGCACGCACAGACCCACCGCCCTGCGTTCACGAACCCCCCGGGCAGCTCCGACACTGCTGAGCCCGGGCACGGGGGCACACCGCGGCAGCACCGGGGCCGGCAGCACCGACA
>NW_008675060.1:0-422 GCF_000695815.1 Acanthisitta chloris
ATTTTCCCCCATCCTCCCGCCACGCTGTCCCCCCCTGACCCTGTGCCCCCGTGCCCCAGGCCACGTTCAGCACGACGGAGATGGCTCTGGCTCTGAACCGTTACCTGTGCCTGGCGGTGATGCCCCTGATCACCAAGTGTGCCCCTCTGTTCGCGGGCACCGAGCACCGCGCCATCATGGTGGACTCCATGCTGCACACCATCTACCGCCTGTCGCGCGGCCGCGCCCTCACCAAGGCCCAGCGCGACGCCATCGAGGAGTGTCTCATGGCCCTCTGCAGGTGGGAGCCCAAAATCTCCTCCCAGGGACCTCCTGTAGGTCTGGGGGTGTCAACGTGGGCGCTACGACCAAACGGGTGGTCAACAGGACCAATCCCCTGGTCAACAGAACCACCATGGTCAACCCAGTGGCCAACCCAACCA
>NW_008675061.1:0-3768 GCF_000695815.1 Acanthisitta chloris
GGGACACCCAGGCTCACCCCCATTCCCAGGAGTCGGAGCAGGGAGATACCCAGGCTCAATCCAACCCAGGTTCTTGGGATTTGGAGTGGGAGGACATGCAGGCTCACCCCAGGTTCCCAGGAGTTGGAGCAGAGGGAATATCCAGGCTCACCCCAGGTTCTTAGGAGCTGGGGGGACATTCAGGCTCACCCCCATTCCCAGGAGTCAGAGCAGGGGAATACCCAGGCTCAATCCAACCCAGGTTCTTGGGATTTGGAGTGGGAGGACACCCAGGTTCACCCCCATTCCCAGGAGTCAGAGCAGGGAAATACCCAGGCTCAATCCAACCCAGGCTCTTGGGATTTGGACAGGTTCCCAGGACTTGGAGCAGGGGGACACTCAGGCTCACCCCAGGTTCCCAGGACTTGGAGCAGGGGGACACTCAGGCTCACCCCAGGTTCCCAGGACTTGGAGCAGGGGGACACTCAGGCTCACCCCAGGTTCCCAGGACTTGGAGCAGGGGGACACTCAGGCTCACCCCAGGTTCCCAGGACTTGGAGCAGGGGGACACTCAGGCTCACCCTGTGTTCCCAGGAGTCAGAGCAGGGGGACACTCAGGCTCACCCCAGGTTCCCAGGAGATGGGATGACACCCAGGCTCACTCTGCTCTTCCCCCTGCTCCCACAGCCGTGGGGAAATCAACCTTCCTGAAGCTGTTGAGTGCCACCTTCCCTCGGTGGCACCTGGTGGCAGAGCCTGTGGCCCAGTGGCGCAAGGGACCGAGTGGCAGCACAGCTCAGGTAACAGCAGCTTCCCTCTGGCCGTGGTACCAGTCAGCTGGGGTGGCACCCCTCACCCCCAGCTCTCCCTCCCTAGGCATCCACAGGCTCCACCAACCTCCTCCAGCTGATGTACCAGGAGCCAGCTCGGTGGTCCTACACCTTCCAGACCTTCTCCTGCATCAGCAGGCTGAAGGCAATGCTGGAGCCGACGGATGAGCCCGAGACCCCCTGCCCTGTGCAGGTCTTTGAACGCTCTGTCTACAGTGACAGGTACCCAGCACCCCAAAAAAGCAGGAGAGAAGAGAGATGAAGGGATGAAATGGGATAAGGAGCATCTGGAGCACCTGAATTGTGGCCCTGGGACTCCCAGGGTGAGCAGAGTTGTGTTGGGTGGCAGTGAGCTGTGCTGGGTGCTGTGTGTCCCCCAGCATCACTCAGCCCCTGATTAAGGATTTTCACCTTGATTAACCATCTGCAACTCCTGGTTGGTGGCTGAAAGGTGAAAAAAAGGTCTCTGAAGCCACCTGGGCGTGGGGGTGACTCGGGAGGTGTCGCTCCCAGCGGTGCCAGCTCCCTGTGCCCTCTCCATCTCTTCTCAGGTACATCTTTGCCAAGAACCTCTTCGAGGTTGGGCACCTGCAGCCTCTGGAATGGGCCATTTACCAGGACTGGCACAATTTCCTGCTGCAGCACCTGGTGCCACACACTGTCCTCCACGGTTTCCTCTACCTGCGTGCGACGCCGCAGGTGAGCACGGCAGAGCTCCCCGGGGAGGGGTGTGGGATGCATTCAGCTCCACTCAGAGCCTGGAGAGCACCTGGATCTGCCAAAACTTATGGTTTTAAGCATAAAGCAGTGCCCTAGAGGAGCAGGGCCTGCTCCTATTCCCATGGGAATGCAGGTGGGAGTTTTGCTGCGTTCCAGAGCGGGTTTTGGGGAGAGAGGGCTGGGGTGTCTTTTGGGGTCCCTCCTGTGGTGCTGCTTTACCTGCATCCCTTCTGTCCCATTATCCTCCTGTCTCCCTGCATCCTGTTAACCTGTCCTTACCATTATCCTCCTGTCTCCCTGCATCCCATTGCCCTCCCATCTCTCCCATTATCCTGTGTCTCCCGTGGGGCTCAGACCTGCCTGGAGCGGCTGCGGCGCAGGGCGAGGAGTGAGGAGGGAGGGATCCAACTGGAGTACCTGCAGCAGCTCCATGACCAGCACGAGCACTGGCTGGTGGACAAAACCACAGAGTGAGTCCAAATCCATCCCCACCACACTCCCCATGGCACTTCCCCTGATTTGGGGGCTTATTATTTTGGGGAGGTTTAACCCCTGGTCTTCCTCCTCTCCCTCCCTCCTTCAGGGTCCATGGTGCAGCCATGCAGCACATGCCTGTCCTGGTGCTGGATGTGGACAAGGACTTCAAGCAGGATGTGGCCATGCAGGGTGTGCTCATGGAGCAGGTGAGTGGCACATCCCACTGCCAGGAGTGCTGAGACACGGGTGGAATCGTGCTGAGCTCCAAGCCTCAGCCTCATCTTCATTTTGCCATGCTCAAAAATGATTTCCACACTGTGGGTCCAAGTTGGTTTCAACCTCAGCCATCCTGGTGCTGTCCCAGTGCCATCCCTACACCATCCCAGTGCCATCCCTGTGCTGTGCTCTCAGTTGGCTTCTCCTTGCAGGTGGAGGCGTTTGTGACAGCGCTGAGAGCCGAAGTGTTGCCGTCGCATCCTGACCCTCTCTGAGCATCCCTGTGCACCAGTACCCACTGGAGCCAGGAAAGGAGCATCATCCACCTGAGGAAACCAATTCCAAGGACAAGGGACATGTTCTGGTCCCCAACTGTCCCCTCACACCTTACAGTTTGGGCAAGGGCTGTATTCAAGGCGCTGACAGGATAGTTTAAGGCAGATAATCGGAGGCACAGCCGTGTGATGAGTTTTGGGGCAGCAGGATGGGTCCCCCATGCTCCCCCTGTCCTTGGGGGGACCAGGTGTGACCCTGTCACCCCATGTTCCCCCTGTCCTTGGGGGACCAGGTGTGACCCTGTCACCCCATGTTCCCCCTGTCCTTGGGGGACCAGGTGTGACCCTGTCACCCCATGTTCCCCCTGTCCTTGGGGGACCAGGTGTGACCCTGTCACCCCATGTTCCCCCTGTCCTTGGGGGACCAGGTGTGACCCTGTCACCCCATGTTCCCCCTGTCCTTGGGGGACCAGGTGTGACCCTGTCACCCCATGTTCCCCCTGTCCTTGGGGGACCAGGTGTGACCCTGTCACCCCATGTTTCCCCCTGTCCTTGGGGGGACTAGGTGTGACCCTGTCACCCCATGTTTCCCCCTGTCCTTCTGGGGACTAAGTCTGACCCTGTCACCCCATGTTCCCCCCCATGCTTAGGGGGACCAGGTCACCACTGTGACCCCTTCCCCATCTTTAGGGATCCCCAGATGGGCATGCTCTGTAAGGTGGATTTAATGCACTGATCAAATCCCAATGGGAAATCCCAAGGGTTAGTGTTCCCCAACCCCCACAGGTTATGATTTTGTATGTAATTATTTTCCCTTAAATTAAAAACAAAGTGACTCTGTGAGCCCTTTTGCCTCCTGGATTGTGGGTGGGGGGAGCTCTGGTGGGTGCTGTCCCACGGGGTGTGTTATTGCTCCAATGTTGGGGTGTTGTGACCCCATGAGTGGGGGGACAGTGCCCTAGATTTCTCTTGGACATGGGTCAGGCTGGGCTGGATTTGGGGGGAAACCAAGGGGATTTGGCACCTGCAGGGTAAGTTTTGCTGGGGAGGGGAGTTGGGTCTGTAGGTGGATGCCTAAAGTGAGGGAGGGGTACAGGATAGAGGGATGGTGGGGATGTGGTGGTCAATCCCCCCCTGCCTTTAGGGGGGCTACAGTGGGTGTGCAACCCTACAAAAACACAGGTGGGACACCTGCCCTGGAGATAGTGGGAGGGGGATTGGAATGGGGGAGCTCTGGGGTAGGATAGGGGGAAGGAAGGAGGATTTGGGGG
>NW_008675062.1:0-11058 GCF_000695815.1 Acanthisitta chloris
CAGGTAGACTACAGCCACAGCCTTCCCTCCATCTACCAGACAGGTCACCTGATCATAAAAGGAGATCAGGTTGGTCAGACAGGACCTGCCCTTCCTAAACCCATGCTGGCTGGGTCTGATGTGTTGTCCATCCTGTAGGTGCTGTGTGATGGTACCTAGGATGATCTGCTCCATGACTTTGCCAGACACTGAAGTCAGGTTGACAGGCCTGGAGTTTCCCAGGTGCTCCTTGCAACCCTTTTTGTGGATTGGTGTGACATTCTCCCACTTCCAATCATGTGGGACCTCCCGAGTGAGCCAGGACTGTTGGTAAATGAAGGTTCAGGCTCTGAAATGGAGCCTCAATTGAGCACCAGATCTGTCTGAACACCACTGGGACTTAACTGCAGTGCAGACTCTCGAAAAAAACCCAAACAAATACACATTTGAAAAGGGTCAAAAGACAAACTTAGTGGCAATGTGATCAAACCTGGGGTTTCTGTGGGCAAGGACAGGGAAATATTAACCAGTCTCTCAAAAGAAATGCTAAATCAACGTAGTGGAAGGAATGATTTTATTCTGTGCAGTCAGTTTGGAATTTCGCAAGTTCCTCTGAAAGCATTGCTGGAGGAACACACTGAATGTATTTCTTTTACCTGACATTGATACAGGGACATTTGCTGTTACATCTTGATATGAAAATGTTAACTGTTAGTGTTGCACCTCTCAGGGAAAGAAGCAGAAAAGAAAGAAAAAAGCTCAAGTAGCAGGTAAACATCCCTGGTACTGCATCTCTCTCTGCATGTCCAGCCTTTCTATTTTGGTTCTTTGCTGAAAGAAGTACAGGACCATACCTAAGAAACATGACTGTCAGCATTCATTAAGACCAATGCTTAATCTCAGCAGACAACATCAATGTCAGAATCGTAGCTGGGAGCTGGCAGCATTTCAATAGTGGATTCTTCTGAGCTCTTACACACTACTTCAATAAATAATCCTACTGGGAAATATGGAGAGGAGCATTTAAAATGATTTTAGCTGGCATGTCACTACGAGGTTGAACCATCATGTAGTGATGTGCCCACTGCCTAATTCCACTGTGAAATGTTGAAATACAGCTTTTAGCTCCACAGAAGCATGTAGGCCTCTATTTACATGCAAATTAATGCTATTCATGTGTGAACTACAGCAGGTACTGACTCTGCCAGATGGAATAATTTGGGGATGGGCCCATTCTCTTTCGCTGAGAGCTGCATGTATTCTCACATGCTGTAGATAATTGTTGGAGTTTCTGTGTCACCAGAAGTCCCAATTAAATAGCTATTTAAATAATTTACATTTTTTTCTTCCAAGCAAAACATGATCATGCATGCAGTTGCATAAAGGAAAAATAATGATGATAGTAATCACACTTATAATACCACCATTAGTAATAACATCATTAGCAATAAGGGAGAAGCAGGTGGTTCAGGGCAGAGTGTCAAGAAATCTGGATGTGTCACTGCCCAGTGATTTTGGACATGCCATAACATTGTCTTTGTTCCCTTTGTTTTCCTCTGTAAGCCATTTATGGAAGGCATAATAATTTATTGTTCTTGATCTGAAGTAGGAAAAAAACCCCCACAAACATTACTGTAACATTTACATGCATTTTTCTCCATTAGCCCCTACTTGACCTTCACCAGCAGTGAGGGTCACTTGATTTTAATCAATGGCAGCCCCTTCCCTGTAATTAGGATGATACTGCAAAGCAGCAGGTGGCTAAACTGACTGATGCAAACAGGCCTAGTTTGGCTGATAGTGTTTTATTTGAAGCACTGATATTCTTAATATTTGTTCAATTATCATCAGCAGAGAAATCAGGATATCAGTGTGTGAACCTCCTCAACATGCAGTGGCCAACCTCATATGAGGCAGCAACAAACACAAGACCTGAGAGGAATCAACAACAGGGTCGGCTCATCTATTTACAATTGGAAGCTACAAAGAATTTTTTAGGCAGTGATTTTCATTCTCTTGAAGCTGGAGATGCAGACAGATTTTGGCAGTTCCACAAAGAAAGGGATTTAATTAAACTGAAGTAAATGAGATAAACTTTGCATAACAAAAGAAAGGAGAAAAATACACCTATCTTGCAAAAATAGGCTGGGACAGGATGTGAGGAGCTGTCCTCACCTCCTGCTCTCCTTGAAACCTGTTTCTGTATCGTGTACTTCCAGTCATTGACATGGTTGTGCCAACAGCCCTTGTCTGGCCCTCCCACAGCCCCTTCCTGAGTTTGCCCAAAACCACCTGCTTCTGCAATGGGCATCAGCAGTGTAATCACAGAAAGCAGTCAGAAAGGACTGCAAGTGAAGAAAATTAGCTGCAATTCAAAAATCCAGAAATGGAAATGTACAGAAAGATGATAAACAAACAACAACAACAACAAAATCCACAAAAAAACCCCCACATCAGAAAATCTCTAAATTCAAGCGAAATATGGAGCCATTACAAAGGTCAGCAGAACTCTTTCCTTCCCTAGTTTCTCCTGTTCCAGAGCTATTTCATAAGCATTCACCTTCACTGCACTCACCCTCTGGAATACTCCCAAATGCCTTTACATGTCAGGGTCTCTAGGGCTAGTGCATGGGTTTGCTTCATCTGTCAACACTGTCTAGCACTGCAAAACACAGACATTATGAAATCATTGCAGTGGGAAATACGGCATCATCTTCCAACCATGGAAAAAAATCTCTTAATGATAATCCTGTATTCACAGTCAAAGATATTTCTCCCTAAATATAATTTCTGAAAGGCCATTTAAAAATGAGACCAGGCAATCATATACTCCTGCAGAAGGGAAAAGAAAAAGCTAAGGTGTGAGCATCACAGGTAAAATAGCACACATTCAGATACTACTGCCTGAATCTTTTTTTCCTTTAACAGAGATGAAAAAAAGCACAGGAATTAGTCCATTCTGGGCTTTGGACTTTCACCATCTCTTGACTCTAGGAGACTAATTTTGGTTTGGTTTTTAAATTTAATCTTTCTTGGTCAAATCTATGACATAATTAGTTCAAAAGGTAGAACAAAGAGCACTACCATAAAGCTGGTATCTATATCTGAATGTTGTGTCTTCAGCTGGTGTGCACATGTTTGTGAATAGAAAGGCTTGATTTTCTTGCCCAGCTCAGCAGGATTTAATCAGCATACACCAACAGACCTGCCCGATAGGCGATACATGGAAAAAGGCCCTAACAGAGGAAAAACAATGAGCAGTTATTTTGTGCTGCATCTTTCACAGACTAAAAACTAGTGCAGTAGGTGAGATGAAAAGCCCACCCAGTTCTTGACCAAAGAGGGAGCACAAGCAATGGGAATGCACAGGGAAATGCTTTTCCTGCTGTGCTCAATAATTCAGTTTCTGTGACAAAAGATTTGAACAGACTTGCTTTTACAAGCCACTAATATGCTTCTCCTTAAAGACTTTAATCACATTTTGAATTCATGTTTAATTTTGTCTTCTAGAAATACTGTAGCAATGAGTTTCACAAATTAATGATACCGTTTGAGAAAAAAACCTTCTTCTTTCTGTTAAATGTACTCACCAGTAAAATGGTTATGTTCTTGCACACCCATCTTGAAAAGTAGTTAAGTAATAATTCCTAATGCTTTTCACTTATATTGTTTATATTATCTACTTCCATCACATGCATCCCTTTTATTTATTTTCTAAGCCAAAGATATCTAATCTGTGTGATCTTTCCTTGTATTTTGAGCATTCTTGTTGCCTTTCTCATGTTCTGCCCTGATCATTACTTTGGTCTTCTCAGTATGAAATTTTATCTGCTATTTTATTATTTTGTGAGTTTAAGGTCTAAGCTTATCAGTTTTCAGTTTGACTATCCTGATAGTATTTTTATTGCCACTACACATGAACCTCCTCCCCAGGATCTCTGATAATACACCGATTAATACAAATCCTAGCCAAGCCTTGGAGTACCTCCCTTCAGTGGAAAAGCAATCCATGTATTCTTACCCTTAATTTTTTTATCTTTTAACCAGTTTTAATACATGAGGGGACCTTTCCTCTTATGCTTTGACAGCTTAGTTTCCATGAGGCTGTCTCATGAGAAACCCTGTCAGGAGTGCTGAATGGAAACCACTTGGATGAAATGTTTATCAAGAATTAGAATATTAATTTAGGATCAGCAGCCTATGGAATGGACTATTTGGTTTCTGGAGAAAGGGAAAAGGAATTGTGAATCATTTATAGGATGTTTTCTGACATCTTATGTCAAAGTAGATGCTGCAGATGACATTAAAATATCATCATTTCAGTAGCTTAGCTGATGTTAGTAAGATCTGGCAAATAATGAAGCTGATAATTTTCTCTAAATTCTATATAGTCCCACTTTCACTTATTTTATTTTTTTGACTGAAAACTAAAATGAAAACAAGGATGACCTGACATTAAATAGAACAAACTGATCTTGCCTTCAAGCACATTTGGGGGAGGCTGAAGGAAAAGAAGAGCCAATATTCAATGCTGGAGCCCTTTGGCAGCTCCTGTCAATCCTGGTTCAGAATGCCAGGCCTGCTTAAGGTACAAGCAAGGCAAACTAAAAGAAGTGGCAGACTCTCCCCTTTGCTGTTGTCTGTTCTACTCTTTAACAGCGGATCAGCCCGAACTGCTCTGGCAGACGCTGCACTGCCATGTACAGTTCTGGGCACTGGCCACATTCCTGCCTGTGTTGGCAGTCACCTCTTGCAGCTCCATCCTGGCAGCAGGAGCCACAAAAAGTCCCATTTTAGCTGTCTCCCCAGCTTGACACCTTTCCTTTCCAAAAACTTAGGAAGCACTTCAAATCCAGAGTGCTGTGATGTAGCGCTGTTTCCTTTAAATCCCAAGAAGGACAGAGTAGAGAAACACAACGACCATAAAGCAAGTGGTCAGTGAGGACTCCTTTTGGCTATGCTCCTCCAGCCAGGGTCACTCTGCACACCTCTCTCCTCCAGGCTTTCTCATGAATCCCCTGTGCCTCACTGCTGACATTCCCAGCTCTTCCTGCTTTCCTGCCACAACCCCAGCAGAGCCCACTCTGCCATCGCTCCAGAGCTGCATTTTCCCTACTGCTGAGAAGCTGCAGAACAGCAAAGAGTAAATGCTGCTGACAGTGAGGCTTTCCCTGTCAGTTTGAAATACAAGTTATCCTGGTAATTTGGGGAGCTAAGCAAAGTGAGCAGAGAATCTGTATGACCAGGCTTTCACAATCTATTTCCTTCTGGTCAGGGCATGGAGAAAAACAATTTACCAAGGAAATGATCTCACAAAGACATAATGTAAGAATTAGTAATGTCTAAAATTAAAAATACCTCTGTATATTTTCCTATAATTTAATTCAAAGCATCATTTTTATCCTGAAAAATCCAAGGCATTTTATTTTATTTTATTTTATTTTGTTTTGATTTATTTTATTTTGTTTCAATCTTGTGTTACTTCCTGATGAATAATCACATGGAAGTAAAATTCAGATTCGTGTGTACCAGGCATTTAAGGATATAGAATATCAGGGGAATATCAATAATACCCTAAGCCATACATTGCAAGAATACCAGCATTATGATTTCACTTAGAAAACATCTGAAAATACTAAGGACAATAAAGGTTATTAAATCAAATTGACATTTCTCTGTACTTCAATTAGAACAAAGAGTTTGAATCCCTGCTGTAGGTGCCAAGTCTGCTCTGTTTTACCTCTCCAGTTACGACCAATTTCATATGGGAAGTTATCATTTTCACAGAGAATCTCCCTACAAGGTTAGTCTGGAGCTATACAACAATTTTTAGTATAAAAACTAAACAGGAAATTTTAAAAGACAAAATACCCCAAAACATAAAAATAATTTAGAAGCAGTTAACAAGAGGGAATTACTGCTCCTTAACAAAACGAAGAAAGATAATCTTGGAATACTTGATCAGAACATGGCTGAAATTTTTCCCTTCTGAGGTGCTGTGTGTTGGCTGGGAGCCATTAACTCCTGTACTGCAATCGAAGAGAACATTTGCCTCCTTAGTTTTCCACTCTAATATCTCATAGCACAAGCAGAGCTTTTGTTACGCATCAGCAGCCACCAATATTTTAATGAAAGGCTCTAACAAAAACGGTTGTCCTTTTCATTTCTTTTAGCTGGCAGCTCTTCAGAATTTCACTCCCCAGTTCAAACCCAGTCCGCTGCAGTTTCTATATACAATCCTCCAGGATCTCCTAGTATTCTCCCATTACAAACTGATTGACTACACTGTCAGAACCTCTCAACAAAATTCCCAGTTTCATTTAGTCTTCAAGACTTTTTTGTTCAGCAAAGCAAATTCCCAATTCTACCCTTATCTCATATTAAACTGGAAGGAATACATGTTCCTGCCGAATCCAGGCATTTAGCAAAGTCTCTAATTCTGTCTCTTATTCCTATAATTTGCATTTGTTTCTCAACACATAAGGCCTTTCTTTGCCTATTAATTTATATAAGGTCAATTTTTGATATTTATATTTTTTTACATCTCATCTGAGTGTGTATTTCACTAACACTCCATCTTGGATGCTGTGATAGGCACAAGCGAAATGTCAGGCTCCTAAGTAAGCCTGTGCTTAAGACATATAAATCTGCAGAAGTTAAATTAATGTCTACATGCCTTCTTGAACTCTTACTGACAAAAGGATTTGTGGGCATTTTGCACTGGGCTCTACTGATGTCTCTGCTTTATACTATTGGTAACAACAGCACTTAACCAGCTTCCTTCCTGGTATGATATTCCTAGGAACTTTCAGCAAATCAGTTGCAATCATGAAAAAAACCCCAAACCTTGAAAGGTCCATTCATTTGTACAACAAAAATAATGAGGCTGACTGCAAAACATAGTTTAGAAAAAACAGTGAAAACACTATGAATTACATTCCTACTCATGACACAGAATTTAAAAGCACAGAGTTTACCCAGTTTTAAATAGCTCTGGAGAGATGGTATTATTTTACCCATTATTTATGAGCTTTCCCGATTTATCTGGCAGTGATATCTCCGTGGAGATGTAACACTGCTTGGTGCACTAAATAGTGCCACTTTCTTCTGATTCTGTTGAGTTTTAATGTTGACTAGCACAAGCAAATATTAACCTCTCCTGTTCTCACTCCTTCAGCGTGATTTCTGATACATCTGATGCAATCCCTTTGCAAATCCTTATTTCTCTGTAATTACATTAACATGATGATGTGCCTTCCTCTGGGACTTCATCAGGATTTCATCTTGTAAAGAAAAAAAATCCTAGATCATTGAAGTACCTTTTTTGATATGGAGCTATCTTCAAAGCCTTAACCTCAATGTTTCTAGAGATCTGTCAGCTTAGAAGTAACACCTGACACCATCAAATTATTGCCATTATCACATCCAGGGCAATCACTTCTCCCTCCCCTGCCACCCCAAGGTTTTCAGAAAACAAAACCCAGGGTTTCTTTCAGCTTTGACAGTTGTTAGCCAAGAGTGTGACTTAGATGTACTGAATTATTCTCCTATAGTGTCCCAAGAAGACTTGGCAGAGATTGATTCCAGCCACAACAAGGATGACACATATCAAACTCATTCACACATGCTCGTTCACCCATCAGATTATATAAGGCTGACCCTGGAATTGCTGAGAACTAAAAGGGGTAAAGAGAGAGCTGGATGTCTTTTATCTGGGATGCCAGGTCATTAAGACTATTCTGGCAAGTTATAACAGAAGGGTATGATGCAGACTTTGTACCTCAGGCTATGAACTTGTCATCTTACAAGTGAAGTGAAGCCAGCCTGCAATAAATAGAACCTCTTTTCTAGTACATAATAAAAGCAATGGACAACTTCTACTTCATTTTTTCTTCTTCATTCTCTCATCTAACATTGCCTTGAGTTCTTCTGGAGTGCTTGTTTAAGAGTGTTCACTCTTAATACCTATAAGCAATTAGTCATGGCAATGGGGCCAGGAATGTAATTCTGTGTTTACAAATACAACATCATAACTTCATGAAGTGGGGGGATATAGCTTATTTTTTTTGCAACCTGAAACAATGCTTAAGATGAGAAAGAAAAAATCCTGTAGCTATTTCCTAACAATTTCCCACAGCATGTCATTAAGTAAAGTGGAATGTGAACAAACACAGGACTTGGGTTGTTGCTGTAGAGCTAAGAATTTCTCTGATTACACAGTCTAATGCTAAATATGCATTCCATTAGATGTTGCATTTTAAGACGGTTTCTTCCCTATGGCAGAAACTTGCCTATGGTACAGGGGAAATACAACATGGGTCCAGTTCAGGCTGGACTACTGAAAAAGTGTTCTATAATTGTCCAAAAAGTGCATTTAGGGTTTATTAAAATGCCTACATTGGTAAAGGACAGCTATTACACTGACTGACTTCTCTTCCTCTCTCTTGATAGTCACAGAATTCAAGGCAGCTGGGCCAATTTGGTATCTGGCCAGACATTTCAGTTACCTCTAGGTTCAGCCCAATAACCTGGCTCTACAAACCCATGGCAACCAGAGGCAGCGGTGGCAAAGTCCACTGGTATGCCAGACCATGTGAGGCATGCTTCACTCAACATTGCTGACTGAAGATGATCTGAAAAAGTTGTTTATATTGATTCTTTTCCTGTGGAAATAAACTAAAGCCACATGTTGAGGCAACAGGATGTCAGCTTTCTCAGACTGCTGCTTTTTAGTTGCCTCAGCTTTGCAGTGATAACAAGTTGCCTTTCTTGCCAGATAGTAAAAACTTAATTCCTGGCCATTGTGTCATACCAATCATAAGGTTTCTTTAGAGAAAACATTAGTTAAAGGCTAATACATGATATTTGGTACTTCTGTCCTCTGAGGAGTAATTTTTCCTTCCTAAGAATGGCTTCACAGTGACTTAAACAAAAACATGGCCTGTCTTCAGTGTCCTGTACAGTCTATACACTCAGCTCTAGCCCTCGTTTCCTTAGGTCTTTAGGCTTTGAGTTGGCAAAACTCGTATCTTCAGTTATTGCTACACAAGTATGTTTACAAACAAGGAAGATAATCAGGTCCCTTTAAAATCAGGTTTATGGGAACTAAGCTAAACATGAAGTTAACTCATTTTTAAAGCAGCTGCTTAAACTGTCATTATGGCAAAAAAATAAAGGCCTTTGGAGAGAAGGGAACATTCAGAGGAAGGAACAGAGACATCAGGTTACAGACAGAGTTGTTTCCTGCCCAGCAAACAAGTAGTAGAGCTAACCACTTCATCTTCCATGCCACATAAACAAGTAGCAGATGATACAATAAACACAGCAAAAGTGAATCGTCACACTGCAAATGGCTTTATGCCAAAGTACAACAAAAATCAGGTTGAGTTTGTATGAGTTCTTTACAAACAGGCAAGTTAAGACTGCAATATTGCACAAGATCATTTAAAGCCTCTAAAAACCCTTATAATTGCTCTTCCTCTTTCACTGGCACTTTAATAAGGCAATTCCAAATATTTGACTTGTGAAATAGTCTGGAATATAACAGTTGTATCAGCAGCCTGTAGCTAGGCTGTTCCTTATTGGCCCTCTGTGCACATTTTAAACCCTCTTTGTAGCACGATGAAAGCCATATCTATTACAAGGCTTATTTGCACAGTGGGAGTAGTTAAAAGTTTTGATTATTGGGACTGCAGATGGTGGGGATGATTCTGGGAGTAGCAGGCTATTCTCCCAGTCCCCAGCATCTGGAGACCACTGGCTAAACTGGCACCCATTTTTTCTGAACTAAGTTCTTTTCATCAGATAACAAATCTGTGACTTGCATTGTTCATTTCAGCGAGCCAGCTCGGTGTCACATCAGCTTTGTCCCCATCTTTAAATATATTCATGCCATCTGTCTCATGGTCTCAACTGGTAAAACAATTGCAACGTAGGTTACGTACAATCAATTCCCAGTTGTTCTGAACAGCTTGAGATGTCTCATATCTTACTCAGTGGCTTGTGGAAGAGACTGGTAAACGACTTTTTTATAGGAAGATGATCAGTTTAGGATTCCCTTTACAGACATTTCAGATGCCAAGAAGTTCAGATTTTAGCTTGATATCTTTGCACTTTTCCCCATATGGTTTTGGTTCTTCTTGCAAAAAAATGTGTTTGTCTCCATATGTCTCTTGAGTTTTCAGTGTCATCTTTAATTAGAAATTGAATATCAGTTAGTTAGATTTATATCAGTATTTGTCATTGCTGCTATTGTCTTGCAGGCAATCATACTCAGATGTTAATGTCAGATTAAAATTATTCTTTGTAGGGTCGTAAATATGAAATATGCAATTAAAACGTTGACATTAAGAAATAATAGAGTGTATGAGAGACTCTTGTTCATGATGCTTCAGTCAGCACTGTCCTTGTGAGAGAACTCTGTGAATCTCTGCCACTCAGACCTACCACAGCAAAACCTAGATTAAATCTGCAGGTGTGACATGATTCAAATTCAGACACAGGTGAGTTAAATTAACTTTCAGTTCTTGTGATCATGATGAAATTGTCAAAGTGAATGATGATGCATCATCCAACTGGAGAACATGGGTGGTCCTTGCTGAAAGCAACTAGGGCCCTTACATCCCTGGGAACAAAGCCCAGGGGGAGCAAAGCTGTAGCCCCTGGTGGGATACAGCTGTTCCCTTCTGGGTATGGAAGGCTAACCGTGATCAGAGAAGACTGTGGAAAAGCACAGGACTGAAGAGGCAGGCCAGCACTTGCTACAAAGATTTGTAAGCAAAACTACTCTCACCCCAATTCTATTTCTGAAAGTACAACACATTCATTTCTCTTTAATATCTTTGTTGATGATTTGGATGAAGGGATTGAGTGCACCATCAGCAAATTTGCAGATTACACAAAGTTGGGGGGAGGGTCAATCTGCTGGAAGGCAGGAGGGCTCTGCAGAGGGAACTGAATAGACTGGAGAGATGGGCTGATTCCAGCGGGATGAGGTTTAACAAGGCCAAGTGCTGGTCCTGCACTTTGGCCATAACAATCCCATGCAGCGCTCCAGGCTGGGGACAGAGTGGCTGGAGA
>NW_008675063.1:0-1541 GCF_000695815.1 Acanthisitta chloris
AACCTCAACCCCATGGAAACAGGAGCTCCTTTAGGATAAAAAAACCTGGAAATTGCATTTTGAGGAGATTTGACCCTTCCAGAGCCAACGGAAGAACTTCACCACCTCTCAGACCACGCAGGGAAAGGAGCCACAGGACCATGAGGTTCCTAATTTCTAATTTATTGACTACTCATGGAGAGAAAGTGACTCCAGAAACATCCTGGAGACCCCAGAGCGACGAGGGGAGGTGACCCCCAAAGAGAGACCCTTGACAAGGTCCACGTGGCTTTGGGACTCAGGGACAACACCAGAAAACATGGAAAATTCACTTAAATCACAGTCAGTGTGAAGGTTTTTTTTCCCCCCCCTCCCCAGAAATGTCCTCCTTGAAGCTCTTCGTGCTCCTTATTATTTTTTTTTTGGGATTTCTTCTGTCCCTTGTGGCTTCGTTTGGGACCTTCCAAACCTCAGGATGTTTTGTCCTCCTCAACTCTTTGAAGCCCAAGGGAAAGATCTTGACTTCATCCCATTCCTTCCTCTTCCTCTTCCTCTTCCCCCAACATTCCCAAAGTTTGGGAGGAGAATTTTGTCTTCTGTCCCCCCAAACCTGATGACCAAACCAAGTGATCTCCCCAAACTTTCGGGTTGGAGGTTGGTTTGGCCCCAACTGGCCGAGGAGTCATCACGGGGGGGGTTTAATTAACCCTTAATTAGGGAGATTGAGCTCATTAGTGCCACCCCCAGGGGCGGTTGAGCATCCAGGTCATCCCCAACTGCAGCACAGGCCAAAATGGAGCCAAAATGGAGGATTTTTTTGGGGTTTCTTCATGTTTTTCTCCACGAGCTGGATCTGCTGAAGGTTCTCCAGAGTTTCCTGGGGAGGATCCCAAGGGCAAAATTCCAACCCTTTCTCTCCTTTTCCCAGAGTCTTTCTCTCCATTTCCATCCCTCTTTTCTCTATTTTCTTTATTTTTCCCACATTTTTTCCTCTTCCTTATTTATTTTATTTTTTTTTTTAGCACCTACATCCCTAACCTGTTCCTCTTGCCAATCCCTGGACCACAAATTTTTCCCTCACCTGTTGGAATCTTCCCAATCCCAAAGATTCCAGCGATTCCCAACTCTTTTCCAAAGTCTTATTAAAAGTATTTTAATCCTCTGCCAGGGGAAGGAAAAAAGTGATTTTTTTTTTTCTCAGCCTTAATTTCTTCTGTATTTCTTGAGGCTTTTCCATGTGAACTTTTTGCTTTCTTGGAGTGGTTTCTTTACATCCTAAGTTATTTTCTTCGGGTTTTTTCTTTTCCCCCTCCAAGGAATTTCTCCTTTGGAAATGGGAGAAATTAGGAGTTCAGGCAGTAGGAAAAGCACCACCTTTTTTTTTTGTCCAATCTGCTCCAAAACCCACAAAACTCAGGGGAAAAAAATCAGCAAATCATAAGCAACAAACCCAAAACTCACCACAAACACAACAAAGTTTGGTTTTTTTCCAAGTCTGTGTGTGGGGAAAAATAAAAAAAAAGGGAAAATAATTCCCTGGGGTGAGTTTTGGGGTGGGAGGA
>NW_008675064.1:0-512 GCF_000695815.1 Acanthisitta chloris
ACCAGATTCCAGGGAATGGGAATATTTCGCTGGGAAGTGTTATTATTTCTCCCTGTCTCGGCTGAGCTGGTACAAGGCCAAGGCTCAGTGTGAGGAGATGCACTCACACCTCGCAGTCATCGACAGCTTCGCCAAACAGGTATGGAATTCTGGAATTTGTTCCCAAATTCCCGACGGGAATGATTTCCTCCCTCCTTCTCCAGGAGGGAATTTTCCTTGGAGTTGCCTGGGTTGTCATGCTCGGGCTCAGCCAGCAGAGAGCAGGAGGTGCCTGTGGTTTTTTTGGGATCGCTGGGATGGGTTGGGAGATGGGACGTTATCCTTGGATTCTGGGCTTGGATTTGTGCCTTGAATCCTTGTTTCTTTCCATGGATCCAGGGCCTGAATCCTGGATCCCTGTCCTGAATCATGGCCCTGTCCTGGATCCCAGTCCTGGATCCCTGTCCTGAATCCTTGGCCCTGTCCTGGATCCCTGACCTGGATCTCAGTCCTGGATCCCAGTCCTGAATCCT
>NW_008675065.1:0-611 GCF_000695815.1 Acanthisitta chloris
TATCCCACTCCCTCCCTCCCTTATCCCTATCCCTCTCCCTGATCCCTCTCCCTCCCTTATCCCTCTTTTCCTCCCTCCTCCCTCTCACCTCCAGCCGCTTCTGCTGCCAATCTGTGCCCAACGGTTCCTGCCAATCTGCGCAGGGTTGGCCGATGGATCCCAGGGATTATCCCAGGAGTTATCCCAGGAGTTATCCCAGGGATTATCCCAAGGAGTCCCAGGCTGTGCCTCAGCAGCTCTCGGAGTCTCCCAGAAAAAGCCAAAGCCTCACAACGCTGAGCCAACTGCTCCAGCAGAGCTGGGAATGCTCTTGGAAGAGCCTGCGGGGGCAGGAATCCCGCTGGGAATTCATTGGGATAATGGGAATTATCCTAGGGGAGGATGCTCTGAGGAGGGAGATTCCCGCTGGGAATGGTGCTGGGAGAGGGGAGAAGCTGCTGGGAGAGGGGAGAATTCCCACTGGGAATGCTGCTCAGAGGAGGAGGAGGATCCCACTGGCAATGATGCTGGGAGAGGGGAGAATTCCCACTGGGAATGTTGCTGGGAGAGGGGAGGATTCCCACTGGGAATGCTGCTCTGAGGGTGAGTGATTCCCACTTGGAATTCTGTCC
>NW_008675066.1:0-13741 GCF_000695815.1 Acanthisitta chloris
AGCAGTGAGCAATAGGCAGGATCTCCCACCATGAGAAAGTGAAGTAGAGCCTGGTTCTAGGAAAAGAATCTTTAGGACACTTAGGGTGGGAAACTGCTTCACATTCAGACATCAGTGTGTGGGTCCATGTGCACTGAGGATCTGAGCTTGCAGTGCAGCCAGTGGGGATCTAGTTAATACAGTCAAAGAGCTCAGTAACTGACACAGCTCACCACCTGGTGGTTATCTTCTTCAAGGTGAGCTGAAGCACTCTTGGGACTCCACTACCTTCACTGCCAAGGTCTGTGTTTCACAGGAGCTGAGACACATGAAGACACCTAGATGGAAGTCTTTTAGTCTGGAGATTAATCTCTTCCCTGGTGCCCAGCAGCCTACCTGGGAATGGAGCAGCAAACAAACTGCAGGTAAAGGTGTGTGAGCCAGTGTTGGATCCAGCAGCATGTGCAGTGATGTCTGCTTGGAAACCTCTTGCACCTCTCTCCCAATGGCACAGACGTTTCTCAATCAGTCTCAAGTCCATAATCCAATGCCCTGCAGACTCCTCACAATGGTTGCATCAGGTGGGTGTCTCAGTATCCTGGCTGCAGTATCCTGGATGTCTTCAGGGGTGAGATTCCTTTGATTCCACAGAATCACAGAATGGCCTGGTTGGAAGGGACCTTAAAATTCATCTAGTTCCAACCCCCTGCCATGGACAAGGACACCTTTCACTACACCAGGTAGCTCAGAGCTCCATCCAACCTGACCTTGAGCATTTCCAGGGATGGGGTATCCACAGCTTCTCTGGGCAATTTGTTCCAGTGCCTCACCACCCTCACAGCAAAGAATTTCTTCCTAATATGTAATCAAAACCTGCACTCTTTCAGTTTGAATGTCAATTCTCCCTTGTCCTGTCACTCCAGGCCCTTGTCAATTGTCTCTCTCCATCTTTCCTGTAGGTTCCTTCAGGTACTGGAAGGCTGCAATTAGGCCACCCTGAGGCCTTCTCTTCTCCAGGCTGAACAACCCCAATTCTCTCAGCTTTTCCTCATAGCAGAGGTTCTCCATTTCTCTAATCATCCTGTGGCCTCCTCTGGACTCACTCTAACAAGTTAATGTCCTTCCTGTGCTGGGACCCAGAGCTGGATGCAGCACTTCAGGTGGGTCTCAGCAGAGCAGAGCAGAGGGGCAGAATCCTCTCCCTCACCTGCTGCCCACACTGCTTTGGATGCAGCTCAGCACATGGTTGAGATGAAGGAGGTGAGACAGCCTCTATCTCAGTGGTATAACATGACTAGTAAAGAAATTATAGAAAGAAACATGGGAAAAGGTAAAATATGGCATTAAAAAGTGGGACTGAATGCTGTTATTACTTGAGACCTGTATAGCTCCTGCAGAAAGCTGTTAGGGTTGCACCCTAATGGCATCTACTGTACTTGAAGAAAGGATCATTTATGACACACTTGCAGTGTCCAAATGTTGTGGATAACAGAACTACTTCCCTGATCATGTCTAGGACCTTGTTCAAGAGACATTTTTCCAAGGCAAACAGAAGCATTTTTCCCTTTGGTCAAAAATGCTCCAAACAGCTTAGCGGTCCCTTCATCCTTGCTAAGTTATTGTCAGCACCTTCAGCCTCTCCTTGAACACCTTCAACATGCTCCCTCTGCATCCCAGTGGCTCTATACTGGGCTTCCTACAGTTTGTAGACTTTTCTCTTGTGCTAGGATGCCCTAAACTGGATGTAGCACACCAGTTACAGGGAAATAATCACTTCCCTCCTCCCTCGACCTCCTGGCCACATTTGTGCTAATGCAGCCCAGTGTGTGGTCGACTGCCTCACCACAAATACTAATTTAGGTTCAGCTCTCTCTGCACCAGGATCCTCAGCCTCTTCTCAAGGCAAAGCTTCTCCCCAGTCAGCCAGTGCCCAGCCTGGACTATTCCCAGGAATGATGTATTCCCAGGGTCAAGGCTTTGCATTTGTTAATGCCAGACTTCACAGGAGTCCTGTCAAACCATTCCTTCACCTTCTCAGGGTCCAGCTGGATGCCAGCTCTATCCTCATGGTATCAGCTTTTCCTACAATTTATTGTTGCCAACCTTAAACTTGCAAAGTCAAGGAGAATAAAACTAATGTGGTGCTAGTGATGGATTCCTCCTCAAACACCTATTCCATTCATGCAGCATGTTGCTGCCACTCTCCAAATTCTTGTTCATTGTAATTTGCTGCTACGAGGTCATCATACATAGTAACCAGAGTAAAAGACTATATCAAAAAAACGTGTTGGGTTTCTGCCACAAAAGACCTCAGCCCAGAGTAAAAGACTATATCAAAAAAATGCGTTGGGTTTCTGCCACAAAAGACCTCAGTCTTTAACCTGATCTTTTTAACACCCACTTTCTAATCCGTGCATGATTCCAGATGCTTTGCTCCTTCATCCATGACCATACAATAGAGTCAAACTGACCAAAGCTTCCCACTGAGGCACAGCCCTAAGGCAGGGGGAGATCAGCAAATCCAGTTTTAGTCTGGTTGATTACAGTGGCCATTGCATAATATATTTTAAGCCTGCAAATCCCATTTCTAGAAAGGAGCCCACCTCTCTGTGTCCAGATGTTCTCTGCTCTCAGTGCAGCATGAGGCCCTCAGTACTGGCACCACTTGTCCCACTGGAGTTTGGGACCTGTTGAAGAGCTGGCTGTGAGTAACTAGACCATCAGTGCCCTTTGCACAAATATCTTGCAGGTTTGCAAATTCCTCTGGTTCAAGAATGCCTCCTTCCTTACCTTGAAATGATAATTTCTGACACTCACTCTGACATAACAGTAGTAAATCTGAGCAGAAAACACTTTGTTTTCAGGGCTCCAGCCACCTTTGTCAGGAACCAGTGTAAGGTATTTGTTGTGATGGTTTTTAACATATGGAAGATCAAGATCAGATTCCTAAAATATTCTGAAAACCAGTTATAGCTTTAACAGTGACCGTGGTTAAATATAAAACCTAAGTAATTCATTCTATTAAAAAGCCCTAGTCTTATTTTTATCAAGTGATGTTATGAGGGCATGTTCTAAATCAGCCAAAAGCTCTTGTAGCTAGAAGAGCTTCACTTCTGCAATTTTCAAGAGCCCAATTCAGCTGGTGGTGCAGCTTCTTGTGCATGTTGTCAGCACAGAATTCTTCCTCTGATGCTGACCAGATGTGGCAGACTCCAGAAGATTAAACATTTGAAGAAGACAGGCAAAGAAAATACAAGAGCTGAGTAATAACATTGGGTTTGTTTTTCCTCTGCAAAGATGGGTCTCATTTGGACAGGATCAGGTAGTGATGGGCACACAGGCCTGAGAAACAAACCCATACATGTCATGCATTCATATAACACTTCTCTTCACATCCCTCCCCATACTCCTCTGCACTTCTCCACATGCTTGGGCCCAGTTTAACATTACACTGCTAATGGTGATATGCAACTATTCCAAGCATCCTTTAAACAGAATGCATATTCCATGCAGGATTAAAGAACAGTTTGTCTGGTGCACACTGGACAGGAGGTATGGAGCAGGGTCAAGGCAAGCATGTAGCAGAGCTCTGAAATTTCCTTTTTGATCAAGCAAGTAGTGAGCATATGTTCACAGATGGAATGTGTGCTCAGCTTACTTTAGTGGAGTTTCAGCACTGACCTTTTGCTGCATTCCTCCAGCAGCAGTAAAATGGTTCTGCTTAAGTAAACTGACATATACCACGTGCAAACCCAGCTGTCTTCTCCAGCCCACCATTTCTCCTACTGTTACAAAAAGCCTGGAGGTATGGGAACACTGTAATTTAATGTGTAATAACCCACCATGAAAATAATGTTGTGAAAATTAATTATTAAAATCCACCTTGACAAACCAGTTTGAGAACTGTCCACGAGGGCATGTTAATAGGTCCTGGGTTGTCATAGTCCATTACTGTCTGCTTGACACAAACACAGGATTTTAAGGCTTCTTACACCATCTCCAGCTTGATCCATCCTTACCTCTCTGACTGCTTTATGTTTTCCACCCTTTGTTTCTCTAAGTGTCTGGCAGTTCTGGCTGTATATGACTCCACCTTAAAAATTAAGATGGTGACTCTACTTGCAGTTATCACTGCAGTTATCAGGTAAGCACTTATCACTGGGGAAAATGCTTCTTTCAAGAGCTGCTCATGACAGCAAGAACTGCCATTGGTGAGAGCAGACCACAAAGTCACAGCCAGATTGTGTCCTGGTTTGGTGTCATGGCACTGCATGCAGAGCAAGGCTTTCCCAGACAACTTCCAATTCCAAATGTCCCTATTTATGAGATGCATTAAATTCCAGACAGTTTGGCTTGGATCTCAGAAAGCACTGAATAACCCTTGTCTGAAAGACAACCTGCTTTATTCTGGATACTCAAAAATGAAGACATTCCTTGGTGTTTGGATAGACAGGAGAGATCTTTCCTTTATGTGTATGGCCCAAGTTTCCCAAAAATCACAACTGGATACATTGTTCCCCATTAAAAAAAAAAAAGGTAAAAACCACAAAATGGCACAGATCCAGCATATATTGTATAGAGCCTGCACTGCCAAATTCTTGATACCTGTTTCATAGAATCAGAATAGTTTGGGTTGGAAGGGACCTTTAAAGGTCATCTAGTCCAACCCCCCTGCAATGGGCAGAGACATCTTTAACAGATCAGGTTGCTCAGAGCCCTGGCCAGCCTGACCTTGAATGTTTCCAAGGATGGAGCAGCCACTACATCTCTGGGTAAACTGTGCCTGCATTTCACAACCCTTATCATAAAAAGCTTCTTCTGTACATCTAATGTTGAACAACCCTCTTTTAGTTTAAAACCATTACCCTTTGTCCTGGTACAACAGGCCCTGCTAAGAAGTTTGTCCCCATCTTTCTTATAGGTCTCCTTTAAGCACTGAAAGGTCTCCTGTAGCCTTCTCTTCTCCAGGCTGAACAATCCCAACTCTCTCAGCCTTTCCCCATAGCAGAGGTTCTCCTTCTAATCATCTTGGTGCCTCCTCTGGACTCACTCCAACAGGTCGATGTCCTTCCTGTGCTGAGGACCCCAGAGCTGGATGCAGCACTCCAGGTGGGTCTCAGCAGAGCAGATCAGAGGGGCAGAATCCTCTCCCTCACCTGCTGCCCACACTATGGGGATCAGCCCAGGACACAGTTGGTTTCTGCTCATGTCCATCCTCTCACCCACCAGCACCCCCAAGTCCTTCTCTGCAGGGCTGCTCTCCATCTGTTCATCCCCAGCCTGGATTGATATGGAGGGTTGTCCTAACCCAGGTGCAGCACCTTGCACTTCACCTTGTTAAAATATGTGTAATTCCCATGGGTCACTTCTCGAGCTTGTGAGTGTCACCCTGTCCTTCAGGTATGCATCACACAGCTTGGTACCATGTGCACATTTGCTTGATCCCACTGTCCATGTCATTGATGAAGACATCAAAAATTCCTAGTTCTATTACAGACCCTTGAGGGACATCACTTGTCACCAGTGTCCACTACTTCTCAAAAATGCCCATCAGGACTTTGAGCTGTTGACCACTATTCTCTAGATGTGATTGTCCAACCAATTCCTTGTCCACCAAACAGTCCACCTATGGAATCAATATCTCTCTAATTTAGAGAGCAGGATGTTGTGGGGGACCATGTCAAAGGCCTTGCACTTGTCTGGATAGCCAGCACCCATAGCTCTTCCCCACCTCTGCTCCTTTCCCCAGACATTCCATAATGTGTCTGGTGCAATCCCAAGATACTTTTCCCTCTGCATGCCCTACTGAGTCCCACACCCCCGAGGGCAGTAACCCCCTCAGTCCACACAGTGACATGGGCAGAGCCTTGCCAGCTGACTCACCTGGTGGGTCTCACACCCAGACAAAGGGGCTGATCATCCTCATCAAGAAATACCTACTTCTGTAAAATAATTATGGGGAGTAGAAAAACTAGAAAATTTTGCCTGTTTTCAGCAAACCATTTCCCACTGCAAGCAAAAGTAAGATGTAGTTGTCTAAAATGTGGTGTGTACAGACAAAGAATCAGCATAACTGAAAGTGCCTTCCTTTAAACTGTCTATATATCAATACCCTCAACGAGCTCTGCAGATATCAAAGAGTTTTTCAAAAACTAACACAGTCCCTTTAATTGTGACACAGGTGTGAGATCATGCTCTGATAGAAATGTTGCTTGGAAAGAACCTCTGGAAGTCATCTAGTCTAACCTCCCACTTGAATTCGGACTCTTGCCAGCTCTAGAAAAGATCAAGCTGTGGCTGACCTTCATGTTGTATTTCCAGCCCTAGAGAGACAGCCACCTAGCTTAACAGATGATGATTACTATAGGGCTAAGAATAATTGTCTGACAAGGGGGATCTTTTGAATACACTGGATGGAACCTGATTCAGTTTGTTGCAAAGACCTTTTGTTTCCCTTTCCTTCCTTCCTTCCTTCCCCTTTCCTTTCCTTTCCTTTCCTTTCCTTTCCTTTCCTTTCCTTTCCTTTCCTTTCCTTTCCTTTCCTTTCCTTTCCTTTCCTTTCCTTTCCTTTCCTTTCCTTTCCTCTTTGAGTTAGGTTAGGCCTTTCCTTTCCTTTCCTTTCCTTTCCTTTCCTTTCCTTTCCTTTCCTTTCCTTTCCTTTCCTTTCCTTTCCTTTCCTTTCCTCTTTGAGTTAGGGCTTTGATGTCCTGCAGTGTGTAATGGACTCTGATCCCACAGAACATGTCCTACAAATAGTGAATTAAATGTTCAAAACAACCAAGGAACCAAACCAGAAGCAGTAAGCAAGCTTCCTTTCTGCTCAGGCTGCCAGTGGTGGGGTTGGCAGGAGCCCAAGGCTGGAGAGAAAGCTATAGGAATGAGGAGTGGCCTCTGCATTTCCCAGGAAGCAAGGCTGCTTCCATTTCTGCATGGCAGAATATCCTATCCATTGTCCAGGTGATTTTTAATACCCAGGTGATTTTAAATGATCTTAATTTTTCTATAAACCTATAAAGTTCCCAGTTTTCCTATACATTTTATCTCTTTGTAATTTATCTTATCATTATCCGGTGCCAAATTTGAAGCTTCATAGAATCATAAAATCATTTAGGTTGGAAAAGACCTCTGAGATCATTAAGAACAAGCATGAGCTCTGCCAAGTCCACCACTAAACCATGTCCCTAAGTGCCACATCTACACATCTTCTAAATACCTCCAGGGATGGTGACTCCACTACTTCCCTGGGCAGCATGTGCTAATGCTTGATAACACTTTCAGTGAAGAAATTTTCCCTAATATCCAATCTAAACCTCCCCTGATAGAACTGAAGGCCCTTTCCTCTCCTATCACTTACCACTTGGGAGAAGAGCAGACTCCACCCAGCTACAACCTCCTCTTAGGTAGTTGTAGAGAGCAGTAAGGTCTCTCTGAAGTGCTAACAACAAAAACTATTCAAGTCTGTTGCCTGTCTTGCATTGTGACTGTCAACTGTATGGCACTCAGTCACTTGAGTCCTTCAGTTTAAAATCAATTCAGCAGTAAAATTGTTTGATGCAGTGATAGGCTCCCTGAAAGGACTAGCTAATTTGAAACACAGGGACATTGACCTTGCTGGGTGTTGGGTACTGCAGAGTGAGGCAGCTAATTCCCATCAAGGCTACAATAACCAGAAGGTAGAGCTTTGCCTTCTGTATTGCCATGGTCACTCATGGGCTGCATCCCATGGGCTGGACATCCAGAGCTTTTATGCTACTCGTGCAGAGTCCCACATCCACCACTTAGCTTTGCCTGGACATCATTACCTCTGTTGGGACTCATGATGATCTGCCAGCTGCCAACTGATCCAGAGATACAAGGAGGAAATGTGCTACAATGAAACTTTGCCTTCCTTGCAGAGTCTGGAGCACATCCTTTGTTAAAGGCAGAACTGAAGAAGATGTGGCTCAATCTGCACATCTATCGAAACAGCATCTGCACCAAGGAAAGCACAATATTCCTTAGGGTTAGGCAGCACCTCCCTGAATTATTTTGAAGGTTTAGAAAGCAAGTGAACCTCAGACAGATGCCAACAATGTATTTTTATCTGCAGTTCTTATTTCTTCACAGGAAGGCTGCACAAAGAGAACTGAGGAGCAGTATCAATGGAAGGGTGGTGTGTACCATTTTGCATGTAGCAACATCAGCTTGGAAGACTTGCTCATAATTTATAGATTGCTTAAAAGAAAGAACCACTTCCATGGGCAGGGAGAATTGCCCAAAATGGCTAAAAACATATCTGAGATAACAACTGGTGGTCAGGCAGTGGTTTCCAAACAACTACTTGACAGAAGCACTCACATCCTCTTGTATAGCTGGTCAAGCTTGAGGCCAAGCTCCTGTCAGTGACCTGCTGCAATTTCCATCTCTTATTGGTGAGCAAGGAGAGATTTTTTTCTTAACACAGGAGGTTTGGCTGGCTTGTGCTGGTAGGATTTCCGCTGCAGAAATAGGCAGGCAGAAGACTGATAACATGGGTGCTGCACCCACGAGGAGTGGCGGAAGAAAGCAGAGCCCTGATTGTGGAGGGATGCTATTTCTGCTGGGATTTAAAACTGCTCTTTGGAACAAAGTTGAAACAGCCACTATAAATGACTTCCATGAGAGAGTACAGAGCATTGTGGAGGATTATAATTTATGCCAGGCAGGAGCTGTTATGATTGAGTTTAAGGAACTTAAAATAAGACTTTTTGGGAGACAACCAAACCAGCTTCAACTTTGGTAACTTCCCAGTTCAAGACATGCCTAAATTTATAAGTGCAGGGTCTGCTCCTGCATGGGGCATGAGGGCCTTGAACTGCTAATGGAACCACTGGGTCTCAAAGATGCTCTGATGATATTTGGCATTGCTATGAGTGAGTCAATTCCCATTAGGAAAGAACTGGCAGTGCCTGGTTGCATATGACTCTCTATACCCTTTAGCCAAACCTGAATTAATTAAACTTAAAGATTTCTTCCCCCAAGGTTCTGTCTTTCATGGAAAGTGTGTCTTGAAGGAATGGAGAGTTTTTCTCCATGGGATGCTCCTTTGTGCAGATTTAAAATTGACCAACATATTAGGACAACTGGAGATGAGGACCTGTGTGGACCCTGATAGTCATGCATGTGCTTCCCACAGGTGGAAGAGAGGGAGGGACAAATCAATCTGTTCCAGCTGAGCAGCCAGAAAGGGAGACATGAAGCCCTGTCTTACCATCTCCCAGGCAGCTTGAAGAGTCCTTTATAACACCAAGGCATAGCTGTATCCTCCTGTCATCTGGTAAATTACACAGTGGATATCTCTCCATTCTCAGAGATGTTTGCACACTATGAGACTATCTCTATGATTTTAGAGATATTGCTTCTCTAAATCTCACACACTTTTCTTTGCTAGTTTTATCCCTGTTAGTGAAGTTGAAACTTCTCTTGGGACGTGCAGTTCAAACTCTCCTCCTCTTTACTCTTTGCATCCTTTAAATATTTACAGATGGTTTTCATACCCTCCTCCAGTTGTCATTTAGCCAGTGTTGCTCTGTGTGTATCTCTTCAAACTTAGCACCCATGGAAGGGCACACAAGGCCAAATTCTGCTCTCAGTTACCTCAGTGTAATTTTGGAGCAAGTCAGTGAACTTTGGGAGACTTTGAATATACATGAGTGAAACACAGAGCAGATGGTGAATGCCAAATAAAAACCAGGGAGACAATCAAACCCAACATCACATCCTGTGGGCCCTGGACTGCACAAGGTTGGTGCCTTTTCTATCATGAGATTTTTTGCTGCCTTCCCAGCGACTAGAGTGAAGATTTAGAAGTTGTGAACTGCAACAGCCATCTGGAACATGCCAGTTATGTACCATGGCACTTCTGAGAAGGGCAGATAGAGCTCATCCTGATGTGCCAGTCCATGCAGAGTTCTTTCATGATTCAGCACTGGTAGCTTTGGAGGGTTTTTGTTCATATTTACATCTGTGTTACAGACATGGCACAACAACCTTGGTTTGTTCTGTGACTTTTTCTTTCCATGGGTATTGATAATTATCACAGAATCATAGAATGGCCTGAGTTGGAGGGACCTAAAAGGTCATCTATTCCAACCCTCGTGCCATGGGCAGGGACAACTCCCACTAGTCCAGGTTGCTCAGAGCTCCATCCAACCTGGTCCTGAACACTTCTAGGGATGGAGCAGCCACAGCTTCTCTGGGCAACCTGTGCCAGTGCTTCATCACCCTCACAGGGAGGAATTTTGTCCTGATATCTAATCCAGACCTACTCTGTTTCAGTTTGAAGCCATTCCCCCTAGTCCTGTCACTCCAGGGCTTTTTACAAAGTCCCTCTCCATCAAGGAAGTCAGCTGGAACAGCAGCACTATCTAGACAAGGCCAAAGCTGGTGTGTACAGCTGATGTGTACAGCAGCAGTGACACACACATCCGTCCAGTTTTATCAGTGTACCCTGTGTGAGGAAAAATATGTTTAATTTGTTGTCTGTGTCCCATGGAATTAAGTATGAGAAATGTGACTGCTGTCTGTGGAGGAGGAGAGAAACTGTACCAGTCTTCTGGTAGGTGATCCCTGTTGTTAGATCCCTGGGAAGGCTGGCAAAGTGGATGACCTGCAGAGGCAATGGCAGTTCATACAGCAATAGGCTTCATACCTGAAATAGCTAGGCCAGGTGGATGAGAACTGGTGGACACCTACAATTCCTAGGGGAACTGGGGGCAAACATAAGGAAAACATGCCAAGTGGAAGAGTGCAGTGTCAAACAGCCCAGAGAAACTTCATGTCAGGGAACAGTCAGCTCGTTTTTTGGCTAAATTTAATAATGCCTTTCAACCAGGATAAACATTGGCTGCTCTAATGTGGCTGTGACAGAAAGAAGAGTGACAGTACAAGAAAGTCAGCTGGAACAGCAACACAGTTTAGACAAGGCCAAAGGATATGGCTGGAAAATAACTGATGTAATTTTGCAGACCATGAAACCTTCACTATATGTTTAGTGGAATAGAGCAGAATGGATGGGCAGGCCACAAAAAAGACTACAGAGGTGACAGAATATAGCATGAAGAGTGGGGTGACAAGTGCAGCTTGGGGAAGATGAGACAGCTTTAGCAAGCAAAACTTCCTTTGGACACTTCCTTTCCATGTGACATATTTCTTTTAATTGGGAAATGTATTATAGACAGAAGTATGTGATGCACAGTTCTAGTCTCATTCATCAGTTCCAGAACAGACATGGAACAGAAAGAGACTAGATTTAGGTTAGATATTAGGAAGAAATTCTACCCTGTGAGGGTGCTGAGGCACTGGCACAGGTTGCCCAGAGAAGCTGTGGCTGCCCCATCCCTGGGGGTGTCCAAGGTCAGGTTGGATGGAGCTCTGAGCAACCTGTTCTAGTGGAAGGTGTCCCTGCCCATGGCAGGGGATTGGAACTGGGTGGTCCTTAAGGCCACTCTGATTTTATGTGCCAAGCATTACCAGACTGCTCAGCTCATCATTCTCTTGCTTCTGATGACTGTTCTGGCTGATGTCTGAGTGCTGCTCTTTGTGATGCATGTGTTCCACTTGCTTCTAAATGTTGGGGTGTGACATATTACAGTATTTAAATGCTATTATAACATAAAGTCAAGCCCTTCAACTTACACAACCAGAAATAAAGTTGTTTGTCCTTGTGCATACTAAAATATTCCTCTAATTCTGTGGTCCCATGGGACCACAGTTCTGTAGTAGCTACTGACTTCCACCACATCCAGTACATAGTCTGAAGTAATAAATTTATTTTTATGCAGTATCAATGGTCTGTCCTGATATCTCCATAAGGCAAAGACACAAGAAGAGGACAGGCATCTCTTTACACTGCTGACCTGGTGTGAATACCAGGGAACAGCACTGTATTTTTGGATATAGCACAGGCACGAAATAAGAGTAAATGAGGCATGCAGGACTAATGCTCAAAATACTGAACTAGTGTAAATCAAACTTTCCTCCAATGAGGGTACAGAGGAAACAAACTCATCAACCTTTAAGCTCACAGAAATAACAGAACTGAGTTAGAATGTGCAATCTCAGTCCTAATTGAGATGGAACCAGATGTTCTTTGAAGTCCCTTTCCAACCCAAACCTTTCTGAGATAATTTCCTCCTTGACATTATTTCCCTTCTCCATAATCACCTTCTGTGGCTTCTCTCCTACAACGAGGAAAGCTATTTTATAACTCCTTCATCTTTCAGCTGTGCTTCATTATCTTAGATTGTGCTGTCCAGAGTGAACTACTGCAGAAGGAAAGACCTTATAGAATTCTTACCTCTCCAGGCAGTGCCATCTTACTAACAGTGAAATTTCTGGCATTGCAGCAGGGTAAAGGCAGGCTGGTCAGGACAAGGTCTGTCCATCTGTTTCTCAACTGTCTGCATTCTTCTCCTCCTGTTTGTCATCAGTTACCATGTAAGCAAACAGACACAGATCACAGAGCTGGTGACAATAGGTGAAGGTCAGTAAGTTATATCCTTGACAAATTGAGACTCTTTGCAATTTTTTTCCCCCTTGCAATAACTCTGTAAATGGCACCTGCACTTTACAGTGCTCACCATGGGCAGGATAAAAAAGCTAAACAATGGCATTCACTCCTCATTCCTCTTGGTGGTAAGAGTTGTTTATTCAATACAAGCCACACGAACATTTTCACACCACATTTTCAAGGCATTAAACACTGTCATCCTTCCAAGGAATGCACATACAAATAGGAAACCTCATGCCCATTTAGTCATTTTCCTCTTAATCCTGAGTGGCTTTTCATGACCCAAACAGGGTTTTTAATGTGGCTCTACACCATAAATTGTAGCCTGCATGCTACAGTTGCTGGGTACAGAACAAACAAAAGTACAGTTTAGGTCAACCCATATTTATAGTCTTTTTTTTTCTACAAAGACAACTTCAAATCTGCTGTTAGCACAACTTCCTCGAGAACTGATATGAAAAATGGGAATCATACATGTTGTGCCAAGGATCCCTCAAAGATTCCCTTTGGCAGGCCAAGTCAGCATTCACAAGGGTCAGAATTCAGTAAGCAGAACTAATAGCTGTCCCATACTATTCCTACCACTTTGGCCTTGCAAAACCTCATCCCTAGAGCTTGTTTGTTCATTTTAGTACCAAAGACCAACCAGCTATTCTGCTGACAAGTTCATCTGCAATCTGCTGAGGACTGAAAACACACATTCAAAAAGCCAAAGGCAAAAAAGCTTAATTATTTTCTTAGAAATCAGTGGCAGTTTTACACAAGTGCTACGGAATTAAATGGTGTCTTTGTGCTTTGGCAAAATATCAGGCAGAAATTTTATGAGCAAAGAGTCTAGAAGCATAAGCAAGGTGATTTGCTCAAGAACTGTTGGTGTTCCACAGGCTGCTTATTAGTAGATGTACTGACTGCAGGAAGAAATGAAACTAAAAAAGGATGAAACACAGAGCTTTTTCACAACACAGATAAGCCTTAGAACTTATAAAAAGGAATACTTCTGCCACCACACCTTTCCCAAACGGAATAGAGGTTAGAGCACTTGCTTTTCTGGGACCAGAGTTTGATTACAGCTTAAGGCCAGCAGTGTAAAACGAGCTCTAACAGGATTAATCCAGCTCCTTCTAGATGAATTTACATCCTTCTTTTCTAGAACACCACATTAGGTCACATTACTTGCATGATTCTTCTTTAGAAGCTGCTGGCAGAGGAAAAGGAAGTATTTGACAGTTCAGC
>NW_008675066.1:13758-31854 GCF_000695815.1 Acanthisitta chloris
CATGGCTTCTTACAGCATGCAGGACTTGATAAAAATACTGAGTCTGTTAATTACACAGTGACTTCAGAAACATCATGGACTGGTGAATATTCCTTTGATCCTCTGTAAGCATTTTAAATTACGGTTTTCTCACAACTGAGCTTTGCAATCTTCACATTTATCAAAATAAATCACTTCTCAATGAAGACAGAAATTGATTTTTAATTGGCCTCCAGTTTTCAGCAATACAAAGGAAGAGATTTCTGATTCAAAGCCAGCTCTGCCAGGATCCTCATGCTTCCTACACAGAGAACTGTGGGTTTGGAGAGCCCCCTGGGACCACCCCCACCCCCAGCTGCTTTGCTGTGAGCCCAATGGTTCCGGTAATCCCATGAATCCCAGTTCCAGGCAGGACTTTCCCTGTGGCCTGTCCCTGCATGGCAGGACAGCTTCCAGCCTCCTGGGTCCACAGCTGAGTTCCAAAAGCTTGCCTCCCCAAGATAGGGAAAAAGTAGTATCCCCCTTGCCCCTCACCACTGGGATGCAGAGGTGGTTTGATTGGGTTTTCTTGCCTGGATTCAAGTTTCTCAAGAAATTCCATAGCTGCATCCTGAGCTGTCTCCCTGGCATTTCTGATTAGTCATAAAATGTTAATAGGCAGCAAATTATACCTGTACAACAGAGTCCAGAACACTTCAGTGTTCCTATTAAGTTGTTCGTGTGAAAGACTTGTCAATGTGAAGACTGAAAATACAGCAAAGAGCAAACATAGTAAAAACAAAAAAAGAAGAAATAATAATTAAAAATTCTAATTATGTCAAAGGTATATATTAATTTGACTTTTTTGAACACTTCCATGATATACAAAATGCAGCAGGTTAAAGGTCTGATTCATACCTTTCATTTTCTAACAGTAGAATGAGGCAGTAACACATTTTATTTTGTGGTCACTGTGACAAATTACACTGAAGTGATTCTAAGGAGACACTTGACCTGCTCCGTAGTTTTTTTAAAGTCACTGAGAAAATGTTTGTATAAGTCAACTACCAGAAGAGCCTGTTCCTGCCATAAACTCCTATTGCTACTCCTTACCTATCAGAACCACCTATACACATCTGTAGGTCACACACAATAAGTTACACTGAATGTCTCTGAGATACAGTTGAGGAATTCAATGTTAACACTGCTGAAATAAAGCAAAAGGCAAAAATCAACTGCTAATACCCAAATACAGACAGCATTTATCTTTTATTATGACAACATGATTCTTGAAACTGCAACAAATAACACCTCAGGGTCATCATCCCTCAGGAAAGAGACATGCTAGTCTGGAATCCCTTCAATCTCATCCTCTGTCAACAGAATACAGCTTACTGCTCCCTTAGAGTCAGTGCTTAGAGGTCAGAGTCAATGTAGAGGATACTCTGAAGATCTGTGGCAACATGTTACTCAGCTGGTAAAACATCTCCTCAGAAATGGTCTGGAAAAAAACCAACACACCAGTTATCTTTGGCTTTTTGCTGTAGTTTGGAAGAATTAAGTCTCTCTCAACTTTGTTTCTTGACATTTAGGAGAGTTGCTGCTTTTCAGAAGAACACAAAGATTGTTTTCAAACTATGTGTTACAATTCTACTTAATTCAATTGAAAGGAAAAGATTGACCTAAAAATACTGTTGGTGTATTTATGTGACATATCCGTTTGCAGCAGATTTCATGTTCCACAATAATTGATTATTTCTGCCTAGCATAAGCAGGACAGTGCTGCTTGTTATCTCTGACTTCCAGGATCAGATTCAGCTTCAGTACATTCTTGGCTTCCTCCTTGCTCAGCATCTTCCTACTTTGTCCAGAAATACATGTTATTTCTCTCCCAATCTAACTTTGATTCTACCTCCAGTACTGCTCTTTAGAACAAATACAACCAAGTGCTGGCCACCTCTGGAAAATTTCTTGTTTCTGAAGATCAGCTAGAACTCCACATTAAATAATTTCAGAATCTTAATTACAATTAACTTCAAGTACCTGGAGTAATTAACATCTTTGTGAAGCATGACTGGACTCTGCACTGCAGCTTTCCAGGCTGTTAGACAATATGAGTAATACACACCTAAAGTTAAGTGATGCTAAGTTAGCCCATCTCTTCAGGGTAAATAACAGCAAAGAAGTCTCTTTTCCAAAGGTGATTCATTCACTATTTGTAAAGGTGAACTTCTCAGTTTGGAATTTTAGCATCCTAAGAAAATTCTACAGGATATTAAAAAATATAAACCCTTTTATTCCTGTTTTATAGGCAAGGAACAAACCCCACAGTGATTAATTCAAGCTGACCCAAAAAGGGCAGGGAGTAGCAAGGAAATCAAAACTCTATCTGCTGACATTTAACTTCTTGTTCCAACAGCCTCCCAGGTTGGATATGAACTTGGTTTAACCTACCTGTGGCACCAGGAACTGTACAGTCCGAGAAATTCCTCCATCCCATGAGGCCATTTCCATCATGAAACCTAAAAAACAGAATTCACACATTCCCACATGCATTCCCTATGCAATATTCTCCATCAGTGAATTGCATAACTATCAAGCAGGGAGGGAGTTTTCACATACAACTAGAGTTTCACTGCCTCAATTAGGGATATCACCAATTGCATTTAAATCAGACTTGGGCAATCTCCTCAATCAAATCTGGAAAATCTAATGAGGAGTTGTACAGAAAATCAAGATACCCTTGAAGAACAGAATAACAAGTCCTACTGTCCAGCACAGTGAGTGCCAGCAGAAGGGAGAGGTTTCTCCAAACAGTGTGTTAGGAGTTCTCTCAATGCCTTGGTTTCTGTGAGGAACAGCTCTTTGATGTCACCACATCCACACTAATCAGTACAGTCCTGTTGCCAAAAGCACAGTGAGTCTGGCAGTAAGAGAAACTACCTGGACCTGCTTATATATAGCCAAATGCAACCGTGCCCTGAGCTGCATCCAAAGCAGCGTGGGCAGCAGGTGAGGGAGGGGATTCTGCCCCTCTGCTCTGGTGAGACCTGGAGTGCTGCGTAAAGTTCTGGTGTCCCCAACATAGGAAGGACATGGAACTGTTGGAGCAAGTACAGAGGAGGCCACAAAGTTGATAAGGGGACTAGAGCACCTTCCCTAGGAGGCTGAGAAAGCTGAGGCTGCTCAGACTGCAGAAGTGAAGGTTGTGTGGATACCTCATAGCAACCTTCCAGTATCTGAAGGGGCTACAAGAAAGCTGGAGAGGTACTGTTCACATTCCAGAGATGGGGCATCCACAGCTTCTCTGGGTAAACTGTGCCAGTGCCTCAGAACCATCACAGGAAAATTATTTCTTCCTAATATCTAATCCAAACCTACTTTCTGTCAGTTTGAAGCCATTCCCCTTTGCCCTGTCACTCCAGGCCCTTGTCAATAGTCTCTCTCCATCTTTCCTGTAAGCTCCTTCAGGTACTGGAAGGCTGCGATTAGGTGACCCCAGAGCCTTCCCTTCTCCAGGCTGAACAATCCCAACTCTTTCAGCCATTCCTCATAGCAGAGGTTCCCCATCCCTCTGATCATCTTGGTGACCTCTTCTGGACTCATTCCAACAGGTCAATGTCCTTCCTGTGCTGGGACCCAGAGTTGGATGCAGCACTCCAGGTGGGTCTCACCAGAGCAGAGCAGAGAGGCAGAATCCCCTCCCTCCCCTGCACCACCAGCTCTTGCCCTCCTTCAGAAATTTCTCAAAGCACTGATAAGAGCTTTTTCTTCTATGTTTAAGTTGTGAAGATCCTTTTGAAACATTTTACATCTCAATATTCTCAGCGTCTGATACTATTTCCTGGTATGACAGTCAATAGTTTTAAGGAAAAAATATGTGTGTCTTTTAACACACAATAAATTATTGAAACCCACCTTTTTTTTTTTTTTTGTAAAATACATAGCCTGAACTGAGACTGGACCAATTGCAACACAAGCCAAAAACTGAAGTGCAGCATTCACTAACATACCTTTGACGCACTTGAACACGAGCTCTGCCCTCTTCAAGCACCATGGGATAGTCATTTCCTACAAATGAATAAATGAAAAGCCTCAATGCCCAAAGGATCTAACCAAGAGGAGCAGGGAAATTATTAGAAGTCATACGTTTCTGCCATGGGATCTCATTTTCCTTGCAGACATTCAATCAGCATTATGGACTCAGTTTTCCAGAGTATGGAAGGCAGGAGGTGACCATGGAAGCACTGCCAGTGCTAACTGGTAGGAGAGCTCAGTGTCAGAACAATCTACAGAGTTTTAACCTGAGATCTCGAATAAAAATAACTATTAATGTCATTGGAAACAGATCTCTTTAATTCCCTTGTGGAGCTTCAGAAGAACGTCTAATATCCACCTGATAACTGCCAGGTTCATGCTTCAGCTAGCCAAAGACAGGCTCCTGGCCACATCTTAACAGCACAATGATGACTCCTATTTGTTGTTGACAACTTTGGTGAAGGTTTCTTGGCAGGTGAAGGTTTCTTTACTTCTTTACCTTCAGTAAAGCTTTCTCTTCTAATACTGGAATTGGAAGAAGCTCTTCTCCCCTAAAGCTGCATTTATGGGCTGCCCAGGGAGGTGGTGCATTCACCATCCCTAGAGGTTTTCAAGATGAGACTGGATGTGGCACTTAGTGCCATGGTCTAGTAACCACAGTAAGGTTGGACTTGATGATCTTCGAGGTCTTTACCAATCTGGTTGATTCTATGATTATGTTAAGAATAAAACCACACAAAAGTCACCACATCTGGTGAAGGAATTTCAGATATGAATAGAAAGCAAATCCTTACCTAAAGTTAAATAGCAAAACATGACATGAAAGTTACAGGGGTTTAAGATATGGCTACAAGCATTGGACTAAATAATTGAAGTAACAGTTTAAATACTTTAGTACATTAAACATTCTTTGGCTGTGCACTACAAAGTGAGTTATATCAAGATGAATATTCCTAGTCAGAGACAGAATGACTCACTGGCACATTTATCAGAAAGGAATTAGTATCTATTTGTTCTGATGTACTCTTCAGCATGAAGATGAGCACTTTCTAGCCTGAATACAGGAATAGAGGGGGAAACCAATTTATCATTCTATGTACCTTTCCAAATTTAAGCTCTCCATTATTTTTGTTCACTAAAGCCAGACTTTATTTTGCAATGTCAAACACTGTGCAACCTGCCATTATCAAAGGGCTTAATTCCAGGACTACAGAAAGTTACTTGAGCAGCAAAGTTATCTCACAATGCTGCTAACACTGAAGCAGTAAACTGAACATGTGGCTGCATTAAACTGTGGAAAGCCAAAGTTCCTGCTTAGGTGAAAGTATCTCCTGCCACCCCCAAAATACACAGTATGTTTAAACCAGCATAAGCTAGAAGTATCTCTTCAGAACTCTTTCTTTCACTACGTAAATCACTGCATCCATAGATGCTGCTTTTAGGGTATACAACACATTTAATCAGAACGATGCTGGACAAGTTTGGGGTTTTGGGGCTTTTTTTTGGTTGGTTTCTTTTCCTTGTTTAATTTCTAAGCATGCTGGAAGATGTTGGTGTTTATTACAGCTCATCTGCCCACGTGTGCTTTCTGTCACAAGCAATGTAGGTGTTTGTTGTTGGTTTTGCTCACTGTTCTGACTTAGGAAAAAAACAAGTGACTAAGAAGAAAAGTTTTCTCTTGCACAATCAGTGATAGGAACTAAGCCTTAAAAGGACTGATTGAAACAGCAGGATATGACACTACTCCTTGGACTATTTTAGAGGAACATGGATGTTAAATTTTGTGGGCACTCAGGGAAATAACAGGTTGAATCCAGAATGTCACTCCATGCAAGCCACAAGGACTGAAAATGATGTAGTAGTGATTCAGTTCTAATCCATCTTTAAAAATGCAAGTTCTCAGGAATTTGACACGTTATCAAGATTCTTCCCTATGTACAAACTAAGTAACAGTTGTGGAAATGATGAAGGATCAGTGAAGCACCAATCAAAACACAGTACAGGACATAACAGCCCATTTCCTATAGTGAGTTTTGGTTATTAGGATTGAAGAGGCACTGGCACAGGCTGCACCATCCCTGGAAGTGTTCCAGGCCAGGTTGGATGGACATCTGAGCAACTTGGTCTAGTGGAAGGTGTCCCTGCCCATGGCAGGGGATTGGAACTGGATGATTTTTAAGGTCCCTCCAAGCCAGGCCATTCTGTCATTATGTGATTACTTCTGTGAGGTTATAAACACCACTCTTCCAGCCATAAAAGAAGAAATCCTTTGGGAAAAGCACAGAGAACACTGCTAATGACTGCCTGTCAGGGTGAAGCATGCAAACATCTCTGCAGCTGGGCTCCTGGTTAACCACTTTACAAAAATGTTTTTATGTAGGTGGTAAATGCAGACTCAGAGTTGGAGCTGCTTAAGGCACCGAGTTCAAGTTAACATTCAGAAATCTGTTATTATTCACTTTTCCTTCAACAAGAAGTTACATATTTGTGTGTTTCAAATTAGACCAGCCAGTTGCAAAGCACTGTAATAAGCTGTGCTGCTAATGCAAATCACACAGAACAGTTTTGCCTAAACATACACTTATCATACAGATCACTTTCTGCTTACTCTGCAAAGACTTTACACCTTAACAACAAAGTACACAGTGGTAGTGGTCACAGCCCCAAAACTGGCACAGTTCAGGAAGTATTTGGATGATGCTCTCAGGCACATGGTGTGATTCTTGGGGCTGTGCTGTGCAGGGCCAGGAGTTGAACTCAATGATCTTTGGGGGTCCCTTCCAACTCTGATGATTCTGTAGAACTGTTTTACCAAGACTTTTTAAGAATTCAGCATGAGAATGGAAGATAACTTCAGTTTCACACATCTAAGCAACAACACACTCTCAAGGCATGTTGAACTCTTGGTCTTGTGCTTTATTTGTGTTATAAAATTGAGATACACAAGTGAAAGCTAAGACTAAAGAGGTTTAAAGAAAATATAAAAAGAAAAGGTGACAACTTGATGAAGAAAAAGGTCAATCAATTTATGAAACACAGCAACTGGGCCCCATGAGTGATCCAGGCTGCTGTCCTGCAAGTTGATTACTTGCATTTGTGCCCAAAAAAAGATCTTGATACAAGAGATCAAAAACTTCAGCAAGAATATAATCTGTTCCTAAAAGTCTATTTTTATGTATGGAAGTGTATCCTTTAGAAGCTTCATTACTGGGCATTTTTACCTCTTGCAAGGCTTGCTTTTTCATGATAATAACCCCTGATCCTGCAGAAGGGGCCACTTCTACACTGCTCTGTTATAAAACTAGTCGCTGCTAAAGGTAATCCACTGGTGAACCTTTATCTTGCTGTGACTTTCAAAGAAGAAAAGGCAATATTGAATTTACATGTCAAAAATCAAAGGATTATTTTAAAAACACACACACCAAACTGTAATTACTACAGATTCCTTTGTGTGGGTGGCAGCATTGTCTTATTTTTCTCATTTACAGACTTTGCACCTCTAAAGCAGGTGAGTCATGGCTGTACTGCTTGTCCACCACTTCTCTCCCTGCCTCCCCACATCCTTTTCTACTCTGCTAGTATCCTGTGAGCCAAGTGTGACAGAGGAAAGAGGCTGCCCATAGTTTTAAACTACTGTGGACTGTGAAAAGTTAGATCTGAGAGACAAGCTCTCCATCAGAGTGCCACTAAAGAGAATACAAAAGCTCAGCACAGTAAGAACACGAAGAGCCTTGGCAAGATGCTGCCTCTTGCCTAGCTGCTATCTGGGGGGAGTTAGAGGAAACAGAATAGAAATTAACAATGTCAGTGATTAGGCAGTGAAGAAGGAGACAGTTCAAAGAGTAAAATTTGGTTGCGGCTGTGTAGAGCTGAGGTGGTAGAGTGGTGTTTAGGGATAAAGAACTCTGGGCCAAGTTTTGCTAGTTCTGCTGCTCATAAAACTTCGATTTACAATTGATAGCCAATGGCAATTAAAACTGGGGATCTGGTATCACTGCTGCACTAGCAGCTCTGAAGGTACAGTTCCTAAGAGCTGTTGCCACAAGACTTCCAGTCATGTAGTCCCACCTTTCATTAATACTACTACAGCTGTGTAGCGAGCTGGGTCCACGAAGGGAAATGTCCAGAATCATGAGTGGGAATAAAAACTCTATGTGATTCAGCTGGCTGAAATGTTTTAAATTGGTCCAGCTCCTTAATTTGGGTTATCATATAGACAGATGTGCCAACACAGTGGTGTGGCAGAAGCATGTGACTGAGATAAACCATCCCATTGGGTCTAAGCCAGCAGGAAACACAACCTTCGCAAAAATCACTTCTTGTATTGCATCCAAGGGTATAAAATCAAGCCAAATCTTTACATTTACTTACCTCTGACATTTCATGCACCAGGAGGAGAGGAATGCTAATGGTGGTGATGTCATGTGTGCAGCAAACCTTGAGGATGTTTCTGAGGCCCATGATCGCAGGATCCCGAGCAGTGACATTAACAGACCTCACGTTGTCATCCACGCAGAGGTGAAAGGCAACATGGATTTCAGAGAGGTTTGAGTGGCGTGTGATGTAGAATTCTCCTGGAGAACAATATAAATGAAGAAGGCAAGGTATCACAGCAGTGATCTGCACTGAAATCCAACTGTTAGGCAGTGTAAGAACGCAGGCATTTAAGATGAAAGGCAAAAACAAACGTACAAGAGAGAGAGAACGCACACACAAACATACATGGGTATAAAGTGAACGAGGGGAAATTTAGATTAGATATTAGGAAGAAGTTTTTTAATGTGAGGGTGGTAAGACATTGGTTGCCCAGGGAGGCTGTGGCTGCCCCAACCCTGGCAGTGTTCACAGCCAGGCAGGATAAAGCCTTGAGCAACCTGCTCTGGTGGGAGGTGTCCCTGCCCAGGGCAGAGGGCTGGGACTAGATGATCTCCAAGCTCCATTACAACCTCTTGATGATACTATGATAAGGAGATTAAAAAAATAGTTAGAACCCAACTAATCTAAACTCTCCTGGAATATCACTGTTCTACATTCATCCTAGACTCACTTCCCTGCTCTGATGGGCTTCACTGGACACGTGGTGTAATAAGACCTAACAGTGCCAGTACAGGCGGATATGACCTAAATATAGCATGAAACAGAAAAACAAACACAGAGGAGGTGTAATACTCAAAATACATAATGCAAGCACTGAATTGCAGACAGATGTGGGAGGAGGAAATACCAAAAAAGGATGGTTTGAAATAAAGGATGCAAAAAGCCTGTGGAAAAAGATACCAGGTTACATAACAAATGAGATACCTGCTGGAAGACAAAAGCATCAGTGATCATTAGAATTTCAACTATTTCATAGCAATGGGAAGAGTTATGGAGGTGTTTGCAAAACGTTACCAAGACGTCTTGTTGGGGTTTTCTTTAGACTTGATAAACATTTATCAAAGACAGTAAAATTCAGGTCTCTCCATCTTACCTTTCCTCTGGAGATCAAAAGTCTATATACTAGAGTGAACAGAAAAGCAGGTGTGCAATACCCCACAGACAAACATCTTCCTTCAACCCTGTTCTCACTGGCCACTGAAGGTAAGATAGTGCCTGTAACCTAGGACAGCTGAAGAATGGGTTTGTACTGCTTTTTGCTGACTGCTAGGGAGGTACTCATCCCCAGCAGTGACCGTCTACAAGGAGTAACACACAAACCACTGCAGCAAGACACACCTGGATTTATCTGTTACGGACCCAAGTTGATTTAAAATCCACTTATACTAACAAGATCTAAGACAACCATGAAAGCAATTTTAAGAAGCCCTCATTCAACCACAGGTTGTATGGATTTAACTCTTTAAAAAAAAATCAAACTCCACAGAAGCTTTCCTGACTAACAGCACAACATATACAGAACACATTTCCTGAGAGGAATGAACTTGTACGTTGTCAAAGTTAAAATGCTTTTCTGTATCACTACAGTGACATATATATAATTATTTCCAAAATAAAATTAGCTGCTGGCATTTAAGTTTCACCTTTCCCCCCAAGATGCCCAGTTCTTTTTTTTTTCCACCCTCAAATTCTGAAAAGAAATTTTAAGCACAGAGAAGTTAAGTGATTTGCCCCAAGTCACATGATGCAGTGGCAAAGCTGAGAATAGAAACCAGATGTCCTGACACCCAGTTCCCTGCCTTAGCCACAAGAACATCCTTCTCATCTGATTGAGGTCAACTTGGGTTTAGTTTATAATTTATGTTTTGACTTTAGAGCTAAAAGTGTGCATGTATGAAACACAATTTGCTATGAGAAGAGGGGTCAATGCAACACAAAACTCACCTGGCAAAATATTTGACTGATTTCGTTCAGTATTCTTTAATTTATCTTCATTTCCACTAGTTTTGTTTTCTGTGTATAAATATGAAGCACAAACATTAAACATATCATCTATTATTTACACTTTGGCATAGAGGTTTGATGTACTGCCATGATATCTGGATTGAATTTTTACCATAAAGCCCCCAAAGAGAAGGGGCATGGACAGGAAATGTTTTTGCTGTCTTCAACACACACCAAACTGAATCCTACCTCAAATCATCTGCCTTCTTACTTAACCATCCTTCTATACCTCTTCATTTGGGCAAAAGAAAGCACAATATTCTCAGACACAATACTGAACTTCCCACATTGCCCTCCCAACCACACAGTACCTTGCTGTTACTCTTTATATAATGCAACAAATTTCTTTCAAATAGGTTTACATAAATCAGCAACATAAAAATCCATTTCCCTCAGACTACAGCTACATGCAGGTTCCCCAGAAAACTTGTCTCTCTATGTACTCTTATGAACTTGTTCATGTTACTGATGTATTTAAATCACAGCAGTTGCTCTTTGCAGGAAAAACAGTTTCCTTATGTACAAGTACTGCCTTAACACCGTGTGTGTGTGGTCAGAACATTTCACATCCATTTGTAAACACAACTGCAAAGGAAACCATTCACAAAGATTTGGTCAGCACTAAAAAGTATACACAGCCAATTTGTTACTCAGTATTTACCATTGAATTTCAAGGAAGGGGATAAGTCATAACTCCTCTTCTGCAGTTTTTTAAGGTTACATGCAAAAGTAAAGTCTGTGTTGCTACAGGCAGTTTAAACTACAGAGGAAAGCAGAATGGCCTGATAAACATGCCATGCTGTTAAAATGTGATCAGAACCTAAGGATTTGTATGTTGGTTCTTGTTTTTAAAGTCTGTCTGCCATGGCAGCAAAGACACCACATGAACATCACATCCTCTCTGCAAAGAGACAACGTCATGCAGAGGTCTCAGAATTTATCAATAAGCCCAAACGTTCCATTTTATGGATCAGATAACTGCAGAAGAGTGAAATCAACTTGCCCATACACACAAACATTCAGCTGACCACTAAGCTATTTCAAGGAAAGTAATTTTGGTTGCCACTGACCATGGTGTCTCTTTGACTTACTGCTACGCTGTGCTCTGGCCTTAAGTACAACCTTCTGGACAATCTCAAGCTGTTCTTGGATTCCAGGAAAGTGGAAATCTGTGCATTCTTGGCAAACAGTTGCAAAATCTAGGGATGCAAGATTAAAATCCATGCAATGAGGCTGTGCTGAGTAACATTACATAATTCTACTCTGCTGTTCAAGCAAGGCCAACTACAAAGGCAAAACCCCAAACACCAGACAAAGCTCTGCTGTCCTCCTCTTTCAATCTCTAAAGCAAAAATTATGGCAGTAAGAAAACACTGCTTGAAATACATGAAATGCTTGGTGAAAAAACCCACAACTTTGAGTGTTGCTGCTCTTCAAACAATACCAGCCAGACCAAAAAAAACCCCAACAAACCCCAAAATAACAGCAATAATATGAGCATTAAATGCAATTGCTGTATAGAAATGATGCCTCATTACCAACAGTCCTTCAATATGTGATGCTTTATTAAAACATAAACAATAGATACTTCCAACAGCAACAACAACATTTCAGTTTGTTTGGAAAAATGAGAGCTATTAATGAAATTCATAAACAGTAAAAGCTGGAATTGCATTTCTTTCCTTTTAGTTCTCAAAACACAGATCCGAGAGCTAAAGAAAAGTGTCATCACCTGGAAAGAGCTGAGAGTTCCTTTTCCTGATAAGCAAGGATTATGTTAGACTTGGAAATATTACACTGATAATTAGGATCATAACAGCTTCTGTGACTGGTATCCTAAACTCCTCATCCTAACATCCAGCTGTCTCTCCAAGCAAGTCAATGGGAGCCAAAACAAGCCTTAAGCAAGGAGCTGGACTATTCTAAGCAACTGGTACTTACTTCCCACTTTGAGGTCCCTGCTCTAATCCTCCTTACATTCCTTAATGCACTCTGATTGCCTGTCTGGAGAGCACTGTATACTCCTGTGAACAGGCTGTGACAGGAACAGGTAGAGAGAAAAATCGTAATGTATTTTATCTTTCCACATGACATCTCCATCATAAAAACTATTTCAAAAGCCTTTATGACATTTCAGTATCCAAAATCAAGGGAGGAAGCTGATACTCCAAAAGACTGTGTTTTCTGCGTGTATCAAGGTAAACCAAAGTCACAAGACAGTGGTTGAAACAAAAAAATGAAGAATCTAGTTCATTTAAATCAACTTTAAATTCAGTTTATCATTTGCTGGGTGCACCTCAGCTACTCCAAAGCTGAGCCACAGTAGCCCTACACAGGCCTAATATATGACACTTGGGCTGGCAATGCATAAAGAAGATAGAGAAACTATTCTCAGAGGTTTGAGACTCCCTTCAGACCCCAAAGAAATCAAAATTATCAAAGATTATATTTTACAGATTGTGATACAGTCCCTTATTCTCCCCTCTTCTGTGGCTGCAAGATCTAGTCAGTGGGTAGGAGATGCAGCTTTGTGTTTAATGGTATTACTTACATATCTGTCTTCTCTTATTGCCTCAGATTTAGCATAAAAACAGATCTCCTATATTTGTTATCAACTTAAATATTGAAGGAGTTAAAAAAGTAACTGCAAACAAGTCCAAGTAAGAAATAATACTGTTATAATTGAGCAACTTGGAAACCATAAACAGCACAAATGCAACTGCAATTTCCACTGGTACACTCCCTTTCCTTCTTGCTACGAGCCTGATTCCACTCTGTTTTCAGAGAATATCAACCACCAAAGTCTATTTCTTTTTATGACATGCTAGAATAATGACAATGGTGTCTCCAGTCAAAAAAACCACATCCCAAGTGTGAATATTTTCATATTAAACTTCAAGACTGAGGTGGAAAGGTCAATAATGTGATTATTCACAGAAAGCCTCAGTGACCCAAACTAGAACAGGAACACGTTTCATTTCTTAACCTTGATACAAAACACCATCATCACAGTGTCACCTTACTCAAAAGACATGCATTTGAAATGGCTACTAATCAAGCTTTTCAGGAGTAGGTGAGCAATATTTCTATTGTTCACTTTTAATGGCATTCATAGTATCAAAAGCACATGGTAGTTTAATACATTTAGTTATCACTTTAAAATCTCAACATATTTCTTCTTCATTTTTGCAAATATGTTCAGTGTGCTAATCTGATATTAAGAGTTAGAAACCATTCTAATAACACAGTCTAAGGCAGCAAAATCAACACTGAAGTGTCCTCTCCAACATGTTCCCTACTCAAAGACAAAACCTAGGGAAGAGATGAGAGAGAACAGCACAGCACTGTCCTCCACCCTTAACCAGTATCTCTTCCTTCATTTGTTACCCCTGGCAATACCACATCCAAAACATTAGGGACTCCAGTAAATTTTAATTTGACAAGGAATATTTTTTGTGAGAGAAGACAGCAAGCTTTTAAGTGATACCCATTTTCACAGACATGGTACACCCCACTAGAGTGCTCACCTCTTTTGATCCCACTGTATGAACTGATGCGGTTATCTACCAGTAACACCAGCCCACAGAGAGATGTTGAATAGAGAGACATTGCAGTCTGAAGCCTGTGGAGCTTTACTCCACTTCGCTGGTTGCGCTTGTGCTTGCAGAAATCCAACATATCAGCTCTCAGTAACCTCAGGTTGTGCATGGTCTTCAACTGAGCTCCTGTACAGAACACAGAACCACAGAATGTCCTGAGTTGGAAGGGACCCACAAAGATCATCAAAATGCAGCTCCTGTCTCTGCACAGCACAGCCCCAACAATCACAGCCTGTGCCTGAGAGCATTGTCCAAATGCTCCCTGAGCTCTGTCAGGCTTGGGGCTGTGACCACTGCCCTGGGGAGCTGTTCCAGTGCCCAGCCACATTCTGGGGGGAACCATCTTTTCCTAATTCCACCCTAAACCACTCCTGACACAGCTTCATGCCATTCCCTCGGGTCCTGTCACTGGCCACCAGAGAGCAGAGATCAGTGCCTGCCCCTCCAGTGCCCCCTGTATACAGCAATGAGGTTTCCCCTCAGTCTCCTCCAGGCTGAACACACATGACTTAATACACACAGGAAACGGCAAAACTCAGGATTGTGATAAATGGAAGGGATCAAAGTGTTCCTCTATTAGCATCTGTTATTATGTTTGGGTTTGGTATCAGTTCACTTACCTAAGTGAATAGTAAAGCTTTCTTCTAACAGCCTTTGCTCTTCATAAATTCTTCCATTTCCTTCCACAGATTCTCTCAGTTGGCTGGGCTGAACCTTAATTTCATCACTAAAATAAGGAGAAACATACTGAAAGGTTTATCCTAACTTTTGTTCAAGACCAACAACTTTGTGAAAGTCTTATTTTACAGCAGTAGAAGGCCAGAACGTGGGAAGAGGTTCACACTGTTAAGTATGCACAGCTTTCGTAATTTCACAATTTCACAGGAAATAATCAACAATATTTGAGGATTGGGCTTAGAGCTGGAGCAGACTCTGTCACTACTGCAGTGATGTTTTACCTGGCCTATAGGTTAGAATGAGGCCAGTTTGCCTACAGGTGTTGTTTCCCATAAATTCCATACTGCATCCATCTAGATCTACTCAGGCTCTTCCACCACCATGCAGCATGAGAAAGCATCAGGTTTTACTCCTTCTGTTTTCCCATTAGTAGCAAAGTGGTGGTTACTAGTGATAAAGAATAAGGATTCCCCCCAACTTAGAAATTCTGATTTCCCAGCTCTTCCCTCAAACACAAAGCTTTTCTCTCAACTCTCCACAAGTGTTCACACTAAAAGAATTTCACTTTTTTTTAGCTGTCCAGTGACGTATACATAGAAAAAAAAAGGAGGCTTATTCATTCCAAACATACAATATTGTTAACCATTTATTGAGGTACCATTTTCCTACAGAACATCCTTAAGTGGTAACAGAAAGCCTTGTCAAACTGTGTTAAAGACAGACATAGGAAATAAAGGCAAAATAGGAGGAAACTCCATTCAGCTCAAGCTGCAGTTCAGTGCATTACAACACCTTCTGGTACAGAAAGTTTCTAACACCACACAATGAAGAAATTCCTAAAAATATAAATATTTAGTAATGGTGGTTTGTTTGCCTTTGATCGGCTTTAATTATCCTATTTAAATCACTATACAGATATTATAATAATCCTAAGAAATAGGATAATGTTCTCCTATTTAAAAGATTACATAAATGCAAGTCCTTTGAACTATTACAAACAGAACTAAGCATCACAGAGCAATTAAATACCTAATTGAGCTGTTGTTGGGATTCTTTAGGTCCTGATGAAGCTTTATCACCCATTCCTGGTATTCCTGCTTCTGAATAGCAGTAGTCTGTTTTAATTCATTGGTCCATTTGTTTTCCAAATCCTAACAGGACAACAGTGATAAATTTGAGTGGTTTGGGTTCTCTTTTTAAGTTGATTATGAGCATGATGTATTCTATTCACTGAACTTCCACTTACCTGCTGAGATTCAAAATGCTGAGCTGCTAACGAATTCACATCTTGGTCAGTGAGTGATTTCCCCAGCTCCTGCATCACCTTATCCATTTCAGCTCCTTGTCTGAAAGATAAGCAAATGCAGATTTAAAAAAACTGGCAGTAGAACACCCTTTGCTGTGATAGTTACTGATAGAAGGATCAGTTGTATCAGTCAGCTCTCTGTGTTCATTGCAGCAGAGACACAAATGAACACAGAGCTGCAAGGCAACCATGCAGTACTTTGTCCATCATTTTGAAACTCTCCCCTCACAGATATTCTGAAGAAGGTATGACAGTTTCTCCAGATACTCTAATAAATCACCTGTCTATCCTTATCATTAAAAGAGTTTTAGAAATGGACCTGCTCAGTCTCTTTCTTGGTTTCTTCTACCCCAACCACAGTTGCTGCAGACAAATAAACACCAGAAAGCAAGTCATACACACCTACTTTTAATAGTCAGGTGGGTTCCAGCTTCTTGTTACCTGACCAAGGGAACCTGGAGTTAAAGGGCTGCTCTACTACCATCAATTCATCAATACCTAGTCACTCCTTAGTCTGATTAATCCCTGTCTTCACTTAAGTCTTTCACATTCAGTCCTTTCTTCAGCAAGGAGTGCATTTACCTAGCACAGATTTAACAATTAACATGCACAGAACAAAACCTGAGTGAAAGGTCAGGGATGCCAAGGCAGCTCCTATGTAAACAGAACACCATCTACACTCAATTTGGGATTGTCTCAGCCTCCAACAGCATAGGGAGTTTCTTGGTTATGACAAATAGATATGATAAATTCCACCAGTCAATATACAGCTATATCACACCTGAGCTCTACAACATTACTGCTCCTTCTCCTTGAGAAAAGCCAGTAAACAGCAAAAAGGTTTGCCAACACATTATTAGCAACATTTATCCCCAAATTAGAAATATGCACAATTCAGTCTAGAGGAAACCACATGAACAGATAAGCATTCCATAATGTGAGATTAAACACACACACAATTCAGGAGGAATATTGTTACTCAGAATGCTAAAAGAGACCTACTTACTTAAACACACACACAATTCAAGAGGAATATTGTCACTCAGAATGCTAAAAGAGACCTACTTAGAATATTCTGGCATGAAAATCAAAACCTGCATTGTATGTGTTCCCTCTTGTGGACAATGCAGCCACCTGCAGCTATCCAAGCTTTTCCCAGAACTCAAATTCAAGTTTATGCTTTATACCTTGTTCAAGTCTCCTGCTTATCTTTTCATGCATTTTATTTTCTATAAATCTTAAGCCCTTACAGTGCTATACCACTTAAAACGTAGTTAGAACAAGGCAAATCAAAACTTATATTCTCCTCAGTCACTGAAAATAATAAAAGATAAGGCCATTGAAGTAATATAACATAACTGACACTAACAGTATCATAGAATCATAGGATGTTTTGGGTTGGAACCTAGCCTTGGACACTTCCAGGAATGGGGCAGTCACAGCTTCTCTGGGCAATCTATGCCAGTGCCTCACTACCCTCACAGGGAAGATTTTTTTCCTAAAATCTAACCTAAACCTCCTCTCTGTCAGTTTGAAGCCAATTCCCCTTGTCCTGTCACTCCAGGCCCTTGTACCAGCTAAGTATTATGTGGCTTAGGACTTACACAGACAACCACAAGTTGACACATTGTTCTACACCCAGTGGCATGAACCCCTGTCTCGTGGCTTAGGATTTACACAGACAACCACAAGCTGACACATTGTCCTACACCCAGTGGCATGAACCCCTGTCTAATAAGAGAGAAGAAAACACACAAAATCCAAAACAAGGAATACCTTTCCCGTAGTTTTTTCAATTCCACATCTCTTTCACTTATTAATTCCGAGATGCTAACAAAATAATTGTGCTCCAGGTTTAACAGCATTTCAGAAGCAGGAGAATGTATCAGATCATGATAAACATCTGCAAAATCTTCATCCCAGCTGGTTTCTTCAGGTTTGGCATGTTCCAATGTTGTCTAAAAATTTCAAAGACATTTTAAAGCATAATGTACTTTTTAGGGCATGTAAGGATCCCCCACAATGGTGGGGCAGAAGCAAGTGGGCACACACGCAGCCTTTACCATACATGAATTGTCTTTCCTGATTTAATCTTTCTATATTCTACTTTAGTTTTAACATCTTCTCCCCTTTGCA
>NW_008675067.1:0-4383 GCF_000695815.1 Acanthisitta chloris
GCCGTGCCCGCCCCGGGGGTGAGTGTGCCGGAGAGGTTTGTTCCCGGTCAGCAGGCACGGCGTGACCCTCCGTGCTGGGTTACAATGGGCTGGTCACCGCAGGGCGGTCACGAGCAGGACTGACCGGTTTGCTCTTTCCCCGCTCTTATTTATTTTGTTTTCTTTCTTTTCCTCTTGCTTTCGCTATGTCACTAAGCTGTGTTCCTTCGCCGTGCCTGGGTTTGGCAGTGTTTAGGGCAGAGCTGCTCTCCGCGGGGAGGAAACACTGCCGAGCGCTATCTGTGTGTTGCAGCCGGTGTTGGCACTCGCCCGGGCGGGCAGAGCTGTAAACACGGGACATTTAAACCTTGCGAAATCCTAGGGATGGAGATGCTGCCGCGTGTGTTTATCGATGGAGTGGGAGGGAATAGGAAGGCAGCTGAAGGGATTTACCCAAGGCCGAGCAGGAAGTCAGTGGTGGCTCATGGATTAAAAATAGGAACTGGAAGGTTCCTGAGCCCAAACTTGAGAACAACTGTGCTGCTGCACTGCCTTGGCTTTTGTTCTGAGAAGAGCGTGTTTGCTGTGGTCTTATACAAATAGGGGTGCAAAGCTCACTCAGGAGCATGGATAATTCCAGGAACACGAGCATGAGCATGCTGGAACTGCTCGTGTGTGTACACAGCAGTTTCTATAGAGGGCAAACATGGCACTCTGATTCCAGGACATTTATTTGGGATGAAACAACGTTTGGTCTCTTTGACCATTGTTTTCGACTGTGTTTCAGTAAGAGCTAGCTGTGCAGTTTGAAGCAGTCTGGGCTTGGGCATTGCGGACAGTCAGTAAAATGAGTCTTCACAGAGGTGCTGAGCTGGAAAGCTGCAGTGTGTGACTCTCACACTCGCGTTGGGCCATGCAGGTTTATCTGGGAGAATCCTGTTGCAGGTCCAGAGCTTTTACTCACTTTGTAATACAGTTAAGAGGTTCCAATATGCAGCTCCTTCAGGATCCTCTTGGGATTTTCCATCCAGGCTTGGATTAGCATTTTTGGGGACTGTCCAGTGAAGGCCCTAGATGTACTTTCATCACTTACCAAACAAGTGGTGATGGTGTCCCAGCAGGGCACACCCCAAACTGAGCTTTCTTTCAGTAACTACTCTAGAGTGAAGCCAGTATGTTATTAGTGCAGCCTCAAACATCCGAGGACTCTCACATTTTGGCCTTTGAGGCCAATGGCTTCAGAGGTGGCAAAATTCTTACTTCTTTTCCTTTGGCATGTTATTTTTAACTTTCTAACAGGAACATGAATTTGCAGTTTTTATATCATATACCCTGAGGATTTTTGAAAATTGATAGTAATGAAAGCAACCAGAGGTGTTATTGTGGAGCTCTGATTCAGGGGGGTGGACTGCAGAAATAGGCTTGTGATGTAATTTAGAAGGAAAAAGGGAAGAGAAATGAAAACCCTCAGTGCTGAAGAAGTTAATGCTATAGGACAAGATCTGAGAGCAAAAATGTATGAAAAGGTCTTAAATAGGCAGTGGATGTAAAAAGGAAGTGGGTGGAGAAAAAGAAACTCTTAGTAGCTGCTTTAACCTCTAAACTGGTGTCTTTCCCTCCTCACACAGTCTCTTAAAATGTCTTGAGCTGTTTTCATGTCAGAGCCTGAGGACAGACCAGTTCTGTGCTCAGGCCTGTGAATGGGAAGACAAAGTTTGTTTTAATTCTCTCTTCCCCTTACACATCTGTCCTGGAGTAGTCAAGGCAGGTTTGCCTGTTCTTGGGTGGTATGAATGTGTCTGGCTGAGTTAACTTGGCTCTGGACTCTGCTCTGTGCCCAGTGTCTACTGCCTAATATATTTATTTGTTTTCTAATTGTGACTGTGCACACACACAGAGAAGCTGTCGGGCTGTGGTGTCCTATGAGCCCTGAGCTAGCAGGAGGGCTGGTGCAGGCTTTCTGCTGAATTATTACAAGTAGCTCATGGTTTGATTAAAGCTGAAGGAGAGAGGTGCAGAGGAGAAACCTCTTCTTACAGCTCTGCTGGCTTTTCCTCTGGAGACATATTCATTGCTTTACTGGAGTTGGTTTCTGCTGCACTAAGTGTCAGGGCCCAGTAGTTCACCAATTTGCTTGAGGTAAAAGCAGTTACTCATGTGAGTTGTTTGGGGTTTAGCTTAATGGCTGTTCTTGCAAAAAAGCCAAAAGTGTGTTTTAGCCTCTCTATTTACTGAGGGATGAGTATTCCCTTTTTTCTTGTGTTACTCTCTGGCAGGTCATTTTGTCATGTTAAAGGTTAAAGGTCCTTGTGATTTGAAACATGTCATAAAAATTAAATAACAATGATGAAATAATTATTATTTTTGAAATAATTTTAGGAGGCGAACTTTGTGTAATAATTGAGTGAAATTTTAAATTTGGGATGCAGAGTCACCGAGATGACTGTTCCTCTTACTCCTCACTCATCCACTAGGAAAAGGTACAGAGCCCCATTAGCTGTTTGCCCATGAGGTGACCATTGGGTTCCTGGGACTGGAGGGAGAAAAAAAGCCTGTCAGATCTTCTTTTACTTCTTAAAAGCTGTGGCAAAAATGTGGTTGAAGCTTCCTCAGCTGGGGATGTTAGTGTAGAGCTGAGCTGGGTCAGGGTGTAACAGCAGAGAGATGGTGTCAGCAGCAGAGCTCAGAGGATGCATAAAGGGAAGTGGAATCAGTGGTGTTAAATTATTATCCACACTCTATAATTACAGGTTTAGTTTTTTTCTGGATTTCCTTTGCTCACTCCACAACTGAACTCTTAACATGCTGCTGAAACCAAAGATACGTTAAAATATGAAATCAGAAAGGAGCAAACTTGAACAACAAGCACATTTTCCATAAAATCCTTCTTCTAAAGAGATATTTTGGTGATTTTGGTTTTTCACATGAAGGGTTTGGGTCTGGAGACAGGGAGACATTTCTGGGCTGCTCTCCCACTTACATGAGCTTTTCCATGTAGCTGAAGGCTAAGTCTGTGTCCCTAAAGGAAAAATTCTTCATATAGAGTGAACTTTGAGTAAGGTAAGACTGAGACAGGGCTTCTCATTGTATTTTTAAATCAAAAGCAGGAAGAAAGGACTGGAGTAAAGCAGAAAATAGTGTAATTTTTTTTTTTCCCTGACTAAAGCTCCTGATTGATGTTTGAATCAAGGCACAAAGGTGTAAACTGAAGTGCTGTGATGTGGTCAGGGGCTTGTAAGCCCTTCCTGTCTATTATTTTGCCCACAGAATGGGGCAAATAGAGCACTGCACCTGGTGTTGGACATCAGCTAAAAAAATGTCACAGTTTCTAGAGAATAAATCTTATCACAAGGAAGAGCAGATATGTCCACAGGTCCTTCCCAGGCTGCTGCTCCTCTGCTGAGGAGAACTGGAGACTGAACTGCTTGGAGCTGTTTCCAGAAGTCAGGAAGCAGAAGTTTCATACAGCTCCAACACAAACACAGTCAGGTAGAAGCTTGTGGGGCAGGAATGAATTAGGCCCTCATTAATCCACGTTTTGCTTGTGCCCTGTTAAACTTGACATTCTGATGTACCTACAGGGTCTAAGAGAAGACTGATCCTGTAGCTTTGTATTTTATCCTGTGAGGTCTTTGTTTCTTTGAGATGTTTATTCATCTACTGTGACTGAGACACATGAGAACTTCACATTAATTTTTTAAACTGTTGCACTTGTTCAATGTTATTGTGCACCCAGCTGGATTCCTGATTCCACAGGTGAGCCATGTCCTGTACCTCTGCCTTCATTTAAACTGATCCTGCTTTGGGAATGCTCTCTAGATTGCATTTTTTTCTTTTAATACTGTTTTTGTCTTTATATGTTGTTGCATATTAAGAGATTTGATGTTACTATTTGTTTGTAACAAAGTTAGTAATTTTCCTCTCTTTTGTCCAGATCAAGATGGAGACTTGTCGGGGACAATTTCACTTGTTATGACACAATGCTGTAAAAGAATAAAAGACACAGTCCAAAAACTGGCATCTGATCATAAGGACATTCACAGCAGTGTATCCCGGGTTGGAAAAGCCATTGATAAGGTATTTGTAGTGTGATTTGATTGCATTATCACTTAGATTCTGAGGAATGTTCTCTGTTTTACAGAATTTGGGTTTATACTGCAATTATTCATAGCTAAATCCAACTAAAGCTGTAGAGGCTTGGGGCAGTGTACTGCACAGGACTTGCTTTCAGAACTCACTGCATACAGACTGGTCCTTCTGGGACAGCTCAAATCCCTTAAATTCCGAGAGGACATGCCCTATAGATCCTACTAGACGTAGTAATATGTTGTGTTTTATCAGTTTAGCAAAATGTTTGCTTCAGGATCTCTCTCGATAAGAAATACTGTGATTTTTATATATATA
>NW_008675068.1:0-1565 GCF_000695815.1 Acanthisitta chloris
CCAGGCAGGATTTGGGACCACATCTCCACAGGCTCCACGTGCACCTGAAAACTCACCCATTAGTCATGAGGACAGGCAGCAATTGCACATCCTGGCAGTCATTCATGGCTTTATGGCAAGTCATGAGATATTTGGTATTTTCCTTCAAGCAAACAAAAGCAGATGATTAAGGAAGAGGCGCAGCTTGCTCGCTTTCAGGAGGAAGACAGCTTGCAAAATGCAACTCTCAGAGCTTCAATAAAACTCCAGAAAGCAAATAAACAGCCTGGCTGAGAGAATGCTCCCAGTTTCCTGAATTTGAAGCCAAAATTTGGGTTCTGGAGGGGGGAAAGATGGGGATTACCTCCTGTAAAACTGGCACCAGTGAAATGTCAGGAGTGTGTGGACGCTGAAATGCAAAGAGAAATGTGTGTCACAGCCCCAGGCTGCACAGACACCAGAAACTTCCAAAACTCTGAGTGGAAAACCATTTCCAAATGGGAAGCCCCGTAAGAAAGCAGATGAATTTCACCCTTCTAATTTTATTTGTATTTTTTTTTGGTTATTCTTTTCATTTCCAAAGCCATTTTTTTTTTTTTTTTGCCTAAGGCAACGTGTTTAGACAAAATGCCTCAGTCTCGCAAGAAAATACTAAAAAAAAAAAAAAGAAATAGAACTATTTGCAGATGGAAAAATATTCTGTCAGAAATTTCCTGGCCACCTCTCCATTTCATGCCAATGCTTTGAAGGGCTATAAATGACTGTACAGCAGCAAATTTGGCCAGTGAGATTTTGAACTGTGGTGTAGCAACTCTCCACGCACAGGATTTAAAACCCCCACACTTCTTTTGCATTTTTCTACACAACTATCTCCCTGCTATAAAATATACATGGAAGCATCGATTGCTCTGGTGATCAAATATCTCCCCCTTCAAAAATACAGCCCATCCAGAAATGCAAGCATCCTAATTAAGAATAGGTTGGAGAGTTGAATTGCAAATGAATCAATTCCTTCCTCCAAAACAACCACACACACACACACACACACAAAAAACAACAAAAAAAAAAACAAAAAAAAAAATATCCAGTCAAGCAAGACCAGAATGGGCTGGTTAATAATTGATATTTACATTTCTCCCGTGTCTGATCAAAGGATTTGATTGCATGACAAATGAGGAAATTACTGTAAAATATTATACATCCATTACGAACACAGATGCAGCAGATAGGACGTGGGAGCCCTGGTGAGATGGTGTTTGCCACCAGGCCCCGCGGCCGTTTGGGAAGGAGCTGCTGAGAGCAGATATTTTCTGGATGAGGAAGAGAATCAGTGATGGATCCCTGGTTTGTAGGAGAGGATGTAGGACAGGGTGTCTGGGGCAGAACCTGGGACTCTTCCAGGAGAGGAGAAGGTAGGGCTGGACCCCACAACAGCATGGTAGGCACCTTGTAGCAGGTCCTATGGATCCTTGTGGGCTCCTACAGATTCCTGTGGGGTCTTGTAGGTCCTTATGGGTTTCTGTGGATCTCTGTGGGTCTCCATGAGCTCCTATGATCTCCTGTGGGTCTCTGTAGGTCCTATGGGT
>NW_008675069.1:0-463 GCF_000695815.1 Acanthisitta chloris
GTTCTTCCAAACATTGAAATTCCACTTGCAGTTAGTTCTAACCATGATGGGAGCTGTCAAAACCAGTCAAAGACAATCAAACAAAGCCTGATAGAAGAATTTCTGTATAAAGGTTTATTGCATGGAGATACTATTAATCTTTAAAGCACTGTCAAATGAAATATCACTATTTGCAATATCTAAATATTAAATACGTGGTCCTACCAAAAAAGCTACAGAATTAACTGCTTTTGTGAATTTATCAATCCAATTTCCATTAAAAAAGAAAACTGTTTGCATTCAACTAAACCAGTCTGACACAAACTATTTCATACATTCAATTTTCTCCTATAATTTACTCATGTTTCTCTGAAGGCCATCTTGGGGAAAGACAAAGTGTGGGGAATGCGTTTTAAGTTGAAAAGCAAAGTAAACTTTAACAAGACTGTTGGAATGAGAGAGACAGGATAAGGAAAGAAGTTGC
>NW_008675069.1:504-3419 GCF_000695815.1 Acanthisitta chloris
GCGTATTTGAATACAGAAACAAGATGGATACAGAATATGGTCCAGGGAAGACAGAAGCTCAAACCACACAAGAAACTTTACAGTGCAGGTTATTAAAATCATTATAATGTATTTAAAAAATGGCAACATAGGCTTCTTAAAATCCAGTGCTACATTTATTCTGATACTTTTTAGGATTCTAAAAATGCAAAGTGCAAAACAATTGACAGGAAATGTGGATTTAGCAACTTTAATATTTTTTTTCCAAAGTTTATATTAGAGTTATTAATCCTGACTTCTAGAAGATGTGTGAATGTAGGTATCAACTCATCAATAAAAAAAAAAATTACTTTTCCAGGGGATAAAAAGTTCAAAAATGAGATGAATGACACTTCAGAAACTGTATTTACTTGACATTATACCTAACTCATTAATGTATTTTAGCAGAATTAGCTAAAAATTAAATGGATTTTTCAGAACAGAAATTATTTTCCGATAACATTATTCACAAACAAATGTTTGATTAAATGATGAGAGTTTGAAAGCACTTTGACAAATATCATTATGAGTTCCATTTTAATCAACACTGATTTTGACAAATAAATAAATTTATCTTTAGAAATTGAAAGATTTTGCTAAGTATCATCATCATCATAATGACCAAAGGCTTTAATTTGTAATTCCCTTTCTCTGTTACTTTAAAGATAAAATTTAGTCCACAGAATGCACAGAGGAGTCTAGGAAGCATATTTTTTTTTGGTACATGCATAATTAACCTTGTTGATATTTCAGTCAAGATAAGTAATTCCATAGATTATTCTCAGACATTTGCTAAAAATATTGCAGGAATTTCTTTAGGAAATTGGATTACTATTGGAGCCTCCTGTTTCCATAATACCAAAATAAGACTGATCATATAATTTAGTTTCTGCTCAGATTGAATATTTTAAATGATACTCAAGATAAAAATTAAAACCTAAACATATTCATTCTGAAAAAAATGTGCAACACAAAATATAAATTATCTTTCTGTATAATAGCAGTAATAACATAAAAATGCAATATGCTTCAATTAAAAAGGACCACTGATTGTCTGACTTTTCCAAAAGTCATTATTTTTCAACTAAATTATTGGTAAAAACTTAAGGAGAGTATTATAGCAATTCAGCATCCTGCAATGGAAATCTATTCTTTTATCAAATGCAAATTCTAGTGTCAAAGTCAACCTAAAATGGAATTTAAAAGAGATTTAAGAAAGTTGCAGTCAACCATTCAGATCTTATTTTAATTTCCCTAAGTTGAGAAATGTATTATGCTATTTCTTAAAAACAAAATGAACATATTATACATGGAGAGGAAGATAAAGAGAAAACAAAAAAAAAATAACCAGAAACAAAGACTCTGCAACATATCTTGTTCTCAAATCAAAGAGAAACTACACACAGAAAACAGTCTTCGATTCAATTTCCATACAGAGCCAGTCATTTTATTATGTCGTACACTGTCAAGACATTTTAATAGTAAAATGCAATTTAGTTTACTGCTGGTGGGCTGTTCAGTCTCCTAAACAATAGACATGATGCAAATGATAAACAATGTTTATCATGGTGAATTTTCAAACAGTGAAAGAAATTACAAGCAGTCATCGCTGTTCAACCACAAAAAACATGGCTGCATATTAAAAAAAGGCACCGCAATGAATCAGAACAAAGAGTTTCTAGTTTTCATTGTGCACATTTAGGGAAAAAAACTTTAATAGTTGCTTCATTCATTTGTTGAAAAGTATTTCAAAGATGGCTTTAGATTCAAGAGGCCTCAGTTTTAAAAAGAAATAGTACAGAATTTCAGAATCAGTATATTGGTCACCTTACAGTTTTGAATTATTTTCATAAGACTTACAAAAATTAATAATAGAAAACCTAAATAAACAAACTTCTGAATCTGAGAAGAAAACCTATCTTGATTTCATGTAAGTAATATTTTGACCTGGGCTGCCCAGGGAGGTGGTGGAGTCATTATACCTGGAAGTGTCCAGGAAATGACTGTGGCACCTAGTGCTCTGGTCTAGCTGACAAGGTGATGATGGGTCAAAGGTTGGACTCAATGATCTTGGAGGTCTTTTCCAAACTTGATTCTGTGATTCTGTGATTCTAGTGTTAGGAATATTACTGATAGTCCGTCACTCTGGAGAAAGGTCTTAAAGGTGATGAGGTATGTATGAGCCAGTATTTCCCCAGAACCTAGCAGCTTTCCAGTTTCTTCCAGTTGAACCTGGTCTCTCACACCTCCATTAAGACTTACTGTTTTATGGTAGTATTTCTTTTTATTCACATTGATTAAGCACATCATATTAAAAGAAATACAGTCAGTTGACTTAGAGACCCTGTGTAGGAGAAATGACAGCAGTAGTCCAGTATCTCCATGTGAAGAAGCTAGCACCACTCATGAAACAGTTTAACTCACAGACACATTGTCATTACATGTGGTTGCTTTGTAAGTCTTTGTGATAACAAACTTGACAGTAAAAGCATTTGCTTTGTCACCTTGGTGGACCTTGTACAAAAATCCTATTCTGTACCTAAATAGTTAATTGAAAAATACAGTGGTTTGAACATTTTGCTGTCTGTGGGCTATGTTATCATAATCACTTCGTTATTATTATTGCCTATAGAAGGAACAAGGTTTTTCAGCATGTTTGGGGTGTTTTCTTGCTAACTGGGATCACGGAGGTTACCTAACGGTGCTACTCTCAAATAGCAGGGTTCAGAATTCATCAGAATTCACTTTCCACCAGAACTTCACTGTAACTTGACACAGTCTCTTAAAGCTAAGTATATGCTTTACAAAACCACTGAGTTTTATTATTGCCCAATGTTTCTGTGGGTGTTCACACAAATAACCAATGATGACTGTTGGGGTCCTTGCAAGGGATGGAC
>NW_008675070.1:0-1390 GCF_000695815.1 Acanthisitta chloris
CCATCCCATCCCAGTGCTCCCATTCCATCCCACCCCTTCCCAGTTCTCCCTCCCCTCCCCCCTGCCCCATTTTTCCCTCTTCCCAGGGATTTTTCCAGCTCCTTTTCCCTCCTTCCCTCACACTCTGCTGCCGCGGATAGAACCATTTCCCTTTCCCAGCGCTCCCAGTTTGGGCCTGGAATGACACTGGGAGCAAAGGGGAGGAGGAGATGCTCCAACTCCTCCTCCTCCTCCTCCCGGAGAGGAAAAAAGAGCCACAAACTCTTCGGGAATTCCTTTCCCTTGGAATTTTTGGGGCCTTTCCTGGAATTCTGACGGCGCCAGGGAAACACCAGCACATCCCAGTTGGGAATCTTGGAATTCTACCAGTTCCTCTGCCCTCAAAATCCGCGGGATTCCCACCGAAGGATGGAGTTTTCCAGTTAATTAGGGATTTTTCCCAGCTAATTAGGGATTTTTCCCCCCAAGTCTGGATTTTCCCAGCCTCAGGTTTGGATTTTCCATCTCTAAGGCTGAAATTGATCCTTCAAACCCCCAAATTTTCCACTTCTTTCTGAATTTTTCCAGGCTCAGGATTGGCATTTCCCAAACTCTGGAATGAGCCAAGGGAGGAGATTTTCCCACTCCTTGTTTTCCATGGAAAAGGATTTATTGGCTCAACACTTTCTGCCAGAGTGGGAAGATATGATGGGATTGGGGGAGGAAAATTTGGCTGGAAAAGGAAAAATTCTGTATTTGTGGCACAGGGAGGGAAAGTTTAGGATAGAGGGAAAGGGATGGGATGGGAAAAAGGAAGGGAGGGAGGAAATGGAAGGAAATGGAAGGAAATAGAAGGAAATGGGAGGAAATGGAAGGAAGGAAGGAAGGAAGGAAGGAAGGAAGGAAAAGAAAGGAAAGTAAGGAAATAAATAAAGAGATGTGCTGATCCCCTCTCCCTGCATCCCAACCATCTCCAGCAGTTCCTCTTTTTTTCCCCTTTTCCGAAGAAATCCCTGGAATCAAAGCTCCTGAGCCAGGCCTAGAACAGCCACATCCATCCATCCCTTCCCCCTCCTCCTTCCGGAGCCAGAAATCCTTCATTATCCCCAGCTAATGAATGATTAATGAGAGCAGCAGCAGCAGCAGCAGCCTGGGAAGGGATCCATGGAGCAGGGACACATTCCTGGAGAGATTCCAGGGCTGGAATGTTCTTGCTCCTGCCCAAGGGAGATTCCAGGGCTGAGATCCTCCTAGGGATGATCCCAAGTATTTCTGGGAGAAGGGAAGAGGATCCAAGGGGCAGAGATGGAGCCTGGAGGGGTTTGGCTTGGGAATGGTTTTCCTGGGAAAAGGGTTTTTCCTGGGAAAGGGAAAGGGGGAAGCCAGGGATGGGGTGGGAAATTGGGATGGG
>NW_008675071.1:0-18076 GCF_000695815.1 Acanthisitta chloris
ATCTACTGCTTGTAATGTCTGTTTCTGCTCAAAAATCAGAGCTCCAAGCACACTGTCATCTTACTTCATTTCAGCTGAGATGGATATTGCTGTTTTTCTGCTGCCCTCCTGTTGCTGGGTTTCTGAGTACTGCCCTGAGCTGAAGCAGAAACCAGTAATATGTTAGTTGCTATTGTATCTCAGGGAATTGACTTTATTTCTTCTCTTTGAGAGCTGTTAGCAATGTTGCTGGTGCTTGTGGTCCATTTGCTTTCAGGATAATAGTCCATTCAATTTGTTTCCTTTAACTGTTCTTTTATCAGCTATTCCGATGGCATCTCTTTTCTTCTCTTGTCCCTGAGGTACTCCAAAATGCTCTCTGTTTCTCCCAGTAAGTACATTATTTCTGATGGTTCATCCATACACATCTGCTCTTGCTGATTTTTGTATTTTCAAATCTCGCACTGATGGTGCCAACCCCAGTATCTCACCTGGGATTAGTTAGCATCACTTTTAACTCAAAATGACCAAACATCAGCACCTTAAATTTCTTTCATCCCCTCCATCTCTGTTCCAGTTGACAACTTTGAACAACCAAACTTGTGGTTGTTTTGCTCATTTACATCAGGTAACCATGAGCTGCCTCTGTGCTGCTACATTTTTATCTTCATCATTCCCCAGTTCACCTTGTTTTCATCACCTTATTCCAAATCTCCTGTTTAGGCTCACATATTATCATTCAATGACTATCATCACCCTTTTCCTTCCTGCTTTTCCAAATACACCCATCACCCAACCCTTTTATAAAATTTGGTCTCTGAGGTCATGTTGATCTGATTCTCCCATTTCCTTCCTTCATCTTCCAGTGCTCTATCATTGTATCTTCTCAGTTCCAAAGCCCCGTGTGACTCTTTGCAGTGTTTGATGCATTTTTTTCTGTTCACTTATGCTCATGCAGCATCATTTTCTTTACTGGAAATGTTAAAACCCCACTGAAGAAAACATAGTGTGTATTTCACTCTAGACTTGAGCAGGTTTTTCTACAAAGCATGCTTCTGAGTGACAGCATTTGGGTGCCTTAACTGAAATGTGGATGGTGGCTAGTTTTCAGCTGACAGATATCTACATTATGTAAGCAGATGTTAAAACTGTCATTGATGTCTATTTGGCAGTATCTTCAGAGACCAGCCATTGAAACAGTTTTGAGGCTAAATGATTCTGTCACTCCAAGACTTGTTCGTTTCAGAACAGGCCTGAGGTTGTTGATCCCAGGCTGCTTTCTCTTGTTTCTGTGCGTGACTGCATGCTGAGGACTACCAGAACCTAAATGGGGCCTACAAGAGAGATGGAGAGAGACTTTTTATAAGGATATGTGGTGATAGGACAAGGAGTAATGCCTTTAAGCTAGTAGAGGATAGGGTTAGATGAGACATTAGGAAGAAATTCTTTTCTATGAGGGTGGTAGGGCACTGGCACAAGTTGCCCACCGAAGCTGTGGATGCTTCATCCCTGGAAGTGTTCGAGGCCAAGTTGAATGGGGCTCTGTTCCATCCCAAACCAATGTGTGATTCTATGAGTTACCTCTCCTTGCCTGTCAGTCTAACGTGATTTAGAAACGCTGCTCAATCTTTACAAGACTGATATCTTGCAAAGCTAGTGCAGTGTGATCCACACCTAGAAAAAGTTACTGCACAAATCTTGAAGGTCATAATTTTCTGACAAAATTGTGATGATCTTACCTGTCAGCATTTGTCCTTTCCTTAGTTGTGAGAACCACTGACATCTCTGTTTAAGCCATCAATCCTTGTCAGAAACATACCTTGACTTTACTATTTTTTTTAACCTTTTAACATATACTGTTTGTTCATGCTGCCTACTTCTGCACTTTAAAACATGCCAGGTAATAAATATGGTGTAGAATGGTTTTAGGATGCCCTGCTTCAGTGCTGAATTAAGAAACATTCTGGACACTTTCTAAGTAGTTTCATTCAATTCAGGTAATTAAAAATTTAATCTTACATGCAAATTTATGATCCAAGGTTCTCCATACATGCACTGAGCTCACTGCAGGATCAGACTCCTGCGAGCATGTTGCAATATGATTTGACTGTTTAATGCATAAGGAATCTAATGCATAAGGAATCTAATGACTATTTCTCATTAGAGCCTTATCATTCTGACTCATGCCATCGTTCCTGAATAGTGGCTTGGAGAAAGGTATGAGTTTGTATGCCAATGATCTTACACACCCTATTGATAGACACTTCCCAAGGACTTTCCTCGGATTGGAATAATAATGCACTGAACACCTTCACTAAGAGGACAAACAGTTGGCAGGTGTCAAGGAGAGAGGGAGGCTGATGAGGCATCTGCGAGTTGAATTATGTACCAGCAAGAAAACATGACTAGTTATATCACAGAAGAAAAATGTGAGGTTTGATGAGGTGTAACTCATTTGTGTTTCATATGCCTGGGAAGCAGCAGTAAGGAAAAAAGATGTAGTTTCATCTCAATGAGCAGGAGAATGGTGATACATTTACACCAATAAACAAGGCAAAATTAATAAAGACGTTAAAAAAAGACCTATTAGAACTGAAATTGGGTGCAAACACCTCCATGAAGATTTATAGTCTGTAAAAGTGATATGAATTGGATCTATAATTACTCTTTCTGTTGGCATTTCATACCCCGTGTCTTAATTTGCAAGGTGATTTCTAGCAAATAGCTGAATAGCTGTTAAACATGATTTCAGTGAGAGATTAAGTGGAATTTTAATACTTTTCAATCTAGCCTTATTGTGCATGCATGCATTATGTCCTTGTCAAATGTTAGATTTTGAATATATTGGTTCTAGAGCAGAAACTGTTGGATTTTGCAGCACACAGCACAGTAAGACCCGGTTCTGACTGAACCTGCTGTTGCACAGGGCAACATGAACAGTTTCAAAGCATCAGTAGCCAAGTGCAATTAAGATCCCTGTGCATTTTCCCTCAGCTGGTAAGGGGCAGATATGCTGAATTTCTGTCTTCTAGCATACTACTGAAATGAAAGGTGGAAATATTAATGTAAACTAATCTGCTTTTAGCATCATTAACTTTCATGCTTCATCTTCTGATGTAAGACTGAGAGAAAAATGTGGAGAGAACAATAATAATATGGCTCTTGAAATCTCCTGCTGTTAGAGGTAAGGTGGTGCAGTACTTAAAGTGAGTATTTTAACGTCTGTTTTCCTCACTGATACTTAATTTCATTAGAGGTAAGGTGGTGTGTACTTAAAGTGAGTATCTTAACATCTGTTTTCCTCACTGATACTTAATTTCTAGAAGATAAAGGCCTGGCATGCTCATTTGTTCACAGAGCTACATGAGCCTTCTCCTGTTTATCTTTAAAAAAAAGCCTCCACAAGGATAATAAACAATGATCAACTTCCATGAAGAGCTAGGTCTGTGAGACCTGTCTCACATTTTTCCATCCTTGCTCTCAATTTTTCACTGGAACGGATGGCTAGACCCAAATTCATTTGTGGAAACATTGAGCATCTTTTGGTGTTTTCCTTAAGCAGTAAAGATCTGAGCAATGTATCTCAAATACCATAAAATGCCAAAGTAAACATATTTATTTATAGTTACAAAACAGTGCCCTACAGAGGCCTTGAGGAATCAGCATGAAATGAGTTCTGGAAGTAACTTTCTCTCAAGAACCAATAATGCCCTGACTTCAGTGTTCATCTGCCAACATCTATTACTTTATGTGAGGTGTGAGCTGAACATTTTCCACATTTTTTCATACTATGCATATTGAATTATGTCAGACCAGCACAACCCTTTAGAGTCATAGATTTATTTACTTAATGTCTGCAAGGTTTTTGTTAGTATTCATTGTAAATCATCCCAGGAGCCTCTAGCTCCTAGCAATTATTTAAAGTTTGAGATGTAGTCAAATACTGTCAATTTTATTTTAGGTGTTTATTAATTTTCTCCTTCACTTTTATATCTGCTTGCCTTTTAATGATGTTAGATGAACCACTCATCTGAGCTTTCATTTTACGTTCGATCTCTAAATTTTTCTCCCCTGGTCCAGAAGGTTTGCACAGCCAGTACATCAGTTTTAATTTTGTCCTTTAAAGTGCTCAACAACACATAACTTATATGGTGATAAAATAGAGCAGTACACAGCTGTGTGACAGACTGCCACACTGTTATGCTGGGGAACAGAAAGAACCAGCTGCTCTACTGTAGGTGATGAACCAAAGGTTAGATCAGGGCAGGGCAGAGACCTTGATAGCTGAGGCTCAGCCCTAAAGCCCCAAGTTAAGACAAGCAGGGCTGTCCCTAGAAAAGGTCCAGATCACTAGGTAAGACCATGGTGAAAAGGCAAGTTCAAGGTCAAGCTGTGAACAGAAGTCAGTGATGGCAACCAGGGTCAATGATAAACGCCCAAAAACAAATGGCTTAACAAAATACTTGTTTAATAAAATCCCAATTAAATTATAGAGTGAAAAAAGGAATACAGATAGGAACTAAATCTGACATCACTGCAGATGCCACTAACCCCACATTTGTACAGCATTGGATGCACCTTGGATTTTCCCATGGCAAGCTGCACAGATCCTGTCTCTGGAGTTCTGATGATGATGAACCCATGCTGTGAGTTCAGAAACTGAGATGGAATTGCCCCAACACTCCACCACTGAGGATGCTGAGAGATGTTTAGAGAAGCAAGTGGACAGACTGGGCAGAAGGAAATGAGATCTAAGTAGTATTTAGATCTTGCTTTCAGCGTCTACAGGAAACTTACAATGCAAGTGAAAAATGCAAGGGACTTCCAAGCACAGCTGGCAAGTTTGCAGTCCCATTTGCACTCAAACTGGAAGCCCAGTGTGAATGAAAAAACACATTTGACTTTTTCTGTCACAAAGGAAATTATGAAAAAATTACCATTGACATGCTGATTTATTTAAGGCATTCAAATGTTTGACCATTTAATTACCATAATACTGATCTAATTTATTATAATACACAGATCTTTATATTTGAAACATACATCTGGACATTAAAGTGGTTTGTGGTTCTAATGAGCAGAGACTGAAATTTTCGTTCCATATGAATGTAACTAAGAACAATATGATAATATTAAAAAGGCCCAACACTTTCACAGAATTACAGTATACTCAACCTTTTTTTTTATTTGTGATCTCAAAATTTGAAACATTTTATTTTCAACCTGTTAGTAAACTGCTTTATAAATCACATAGGGTGCTCTAGTCCTCTAGGCAATTGATCTTGATGCTGCACAACCATAGCAACATAGACTCTATGCACGTGTCACACGTGTTGATTTCTATCACCCCTTTTCCCTGACAATATATTAATTTCATTGGTTAAAGAGACAGTATAATACAAAAAAATTGATTAGTGATGTACAATTTCAGTTCAGTAGCCTCTGGGAATTTACACTATACAATGAAAGAAATAGTGGTGTTCTTTAGTTTCAACCAAGGAAAATAGTCTACCATATTGGATTTTTATGTCAGCAAATATTTCCTTGATATGTCATGATTTGTCCAATGGTGTTCTTAATTTTAGTTTTAGAAACATAGTGTCACTAGCAGAGGGGACACTAATGCTTTCAAGGGCACATAAACTTTTGCTATAACTTCCTGTGGATGATATTACATGGCAGAGATAAAAGGTTAACTGTTTTCATATTTGATATCCATCTTGTATGTTTAAGTGTTTCTTAATTCAAGAGGCAGTCACACTATGCTGAGAAGAAAAGGCTTATTAAGCTTAACCAAATATATAAAAATTAATTGCAACCATTCTGTGCATACTAAACAGTTTCTCACATGACTGTTGCTTGATAGAAAAATGATGAATGTTCAAAATGTGTTTCTGTTCATTTGTCTTGATCCTAGTGAGCATATGAAAGTAGTAATTCAGCATGCATTATACTAAGTCAGCAAAAAAATCTGATTTCCTGAGCTGACAAACCCAAACTCCTTCAAATTATTAATCTTTTTTCATTAGCAAATGAACATCAAGTATAATGTAGAAAGAGGTGTGGTAAAGGTCAGTAAAAGAAGAGAATGAGACAGGAAAGTTGAATTACTCATTTGAGACAACACAAGTAGCATTCACTTGCAAGAAATTATTTTAATCTAAAAAAGCAATAGCCCTCATGAAAGAAATGTAAGTTTTAGGAGAAATGACACATTAATTGTCCTCATATGTTTTATTTAGTTGAGTGGAGTAACTGAAGTAATTGGAATGTTGTAATTTAATGCCAAGTCATTATAAAAATGGTTCAGGTCAAGGACCTGAACATTGAGTAAATGACAAAGTTTGCTCTAATCTTCCTCTAGTATCTCTTTATGATGAATAGAGAATTTTCTCAGGAGTTTCTTATGTGACAGATTTCAGGTTTTGGAGCATTTTTTGGTGAGGTTTTATTCTGCTGAAATGATATTTGTTCCCTAGGTATTTTGTATGTGCTTAATTTGCAAAATAATTTCATGCTGTGAAAAAACTGCTATTCAGAACGTATATAAGTATCATATCAATGTGAGAAGCCATAGGGAAATAGGTGCTGAGTCACTGGTCTCTAAAATTTGTGGGGTTTTGATGCATATTTTGAAATACATAAAGATAACTTTTATCCCCAAAATTTGTTAGAAATCTGTCTTATTAAAGATTAGGTTTAATTGAAAACTTTACCCAAAGACTTAGTACCATCTTTGTTCTCAACTTTGAAACAGAACTTTGCAAATATGACTTGAATATTCTCTCTGATTTTTAAATTTTTTTTAACAATTCAGTGACGAGGACCTTCAAAGCAATGCAGCAGAATTGGAGGCCTAATTTTCATTAGTTCTACTCGAATATATTTTCTCAAATTTCTAGGTAATATTTAAAAATATCTTCTGGAATACATCGGGTAGAAGAGCTTGGATTTATGTAACTTTTTGGCTGTGGTCTGAAACAAAAGTCAGTAATCAAATTATTTATATCCTGCTTTTTTTATTTTTTCAGTTTCTCTCTTCTGTCAATACTGTGAAGTGCTTCTTACAAGTATATCCTGCATCTCTATTGAAACAGAAGGCTGCTCATCTCAGAAAAAGGTCATGGTTAGAGCACTGTCTAGCACACAGCCAACAAAAGGGCAGAGCTGCTCGATTCAAAACAACAGCTTGAATTTGGGTCTTCAGCCTCCCAAATGAGTATCCTGCTGCCTTTGCAATACACAATTTACCTTGCTTCTTTCTTACTGATATATTCTATAGGTATCTTATGTCTTACAGGGAAAATGGGAACTTTCTTTGCAGTGAAGGAAAAAAAAATCAAACCACCTAATATTTAGTTTGATCTAAAGTTGTTTTGCTTATTAATTTCTCTCTGAATGTTTTACATATCAAAGCATGCTCAGAACAGAAGAAAAGCATTTCATTTCAGGTAAAAGAAAGTATTTCCCTAGCATCAAAATATTTCCCTACCATTTCCTAATGGATTATCAGAACTCAAAAAATAAAATTAATTTCGCATAGAGGAACAGCAAATTTTTGCTTTTTTTATGAAGCATCAGGAAACATAAACGCATTTATTCATGCTTATTTTTATTTTTTTTCCTATCCTCCCATTTTGTTTCTATTTCTAGTCAAAGACTGTCACATAATGGTCCTAGATATTTTGCTTCCTAGTGCATTGCATTGTTTCACTTTTATCTATTTGTCTTCTGTGATTTGTTAGACATCTGTCCCAGGCAAAGCAGACAGATGGACTATTTTCTGAGGTTTATAGACTTTCTGAGGGTTTTTTTGGTTGGTTGGTTGGAGTTTGTTTGTTTGTTGGTTTGTTTTGTTTTTTTGTTTTGTTTTATTTAAAGGTATTTGCTCAGCCCAATGCAATGGAATCAGATTCAGACTCTACAGGGAGGTTAGACAGGCAAAATCTTTATTTAAGATGTGGAAGAAACTTGTACAAACACCTTTGGTCTTAGATCTCTGAAAGAGACCTGATGCAGTAACAGAGCTGACAGCCTTCATGGGCAAGAGTCCTGCTTGTGCAAACAGTACTCAATCTACCACTGTGCATCAAGGCAATGGCATGAATGCATTACCTTCATCTATCCAGTCACCCAAAGTGACCTGAATTGGCACCACGTGCAGGTTTGGAGAAGTTCATCAAGCTGGATACAATGGATTCATGTGACTCATATTGAATGTCATTCAAAGATATGAGATTGTCAAGACAGTGGTAAGCTGAAAATTTATGATGAGCTCAAAGATATGAGATTGTCAAGACAGAATTACCAGTGGTAAGCTGAAAATTTATGATGAGATAGGGAAAAAGTGCATTTTTTATATGATGGAAGGGAGTACAAGGAATAAAGACTTTGTACACTAGATTTTGGACAATACTAGTCGCAACCTTCACAGAAACCTGAAGACACAGAGAATTATGGTGTATTGCACTCTTTGAACAAGGCAGGCTAGACTTGAAATGTACCCATGGCTTTGATCCCTTGGCTCCATTTCTTGCAGAAGCTCATTCTACATACCATGCTGGTCCTCGGATGCTCTGTGCTTTCCTTGGGGGTCACTGCAGAAGAGGATCTCCCTTGGGATGTTCTTAATACCTGTATTGTCATACTCTTGAACAAATCTTAAAGGAACATTATAGTGATAATCCTATACCTTCCTCACCTCCTACCAAAGCAGGAGTTAGCAACATACCTCATCTTCCAGGAGAGCTTCTAACGAATAAGAACTGTAGATATAAATGCTTAATAGTATCACAATAAACATGCTGCTGGAGAGGAAGAGGAAGGAAATGGGAAGGAAAGGGGTCATTTAGGTTCCCAATTACTAAAAAAACTAACTGTGAGTAAAGAGCTAATAGGCCAAATATGAGCATGCTCATCATCCTGATGAGGTGTTTGAAGATGTCTTTGCTGGCCAGACAGGATGGGAAGCATTTCCTTGCTTGAAAGTAGTTGCTGCTGAGTTTCTGTCTTACACCAGCTCCAGCCAAAATTGGCAACCTGACAACTCCACTTGATGACCTGGTAATTCCCAGTGAGGTCCCAACTAGACTGGCCATACTGATGAGCCTTGTTTTGTTTTGCTTTCTTCTTTGGAGTCTTGTATCTTTTCATGTGGGCAGCTTCAGCCCTGAAACTTTGAGATACTGCTGATTCTCTCTCCACAATCCTGTCTTTGTAACATCTACTTTCTTACATGTCTGTATACAGCTCTTTCAGAGCAGCCAGAGTCCAGGTTATGCAGCTGTGCTGCATCAGAGTGGGGCCATGGATGCTTTTTCCACAGAAACCTGGACAGCTGTGGGTCTGTGTATATGTGTGTGCTAACTGACATCAGAGTTACAGAGACAGGGAATGACATCACCTTCCTGCTTATGTCTGCTCATTTCCTCCCCTCCAGCTGATGTTTCTGAGGCTTGCATAGCTGTGCAGAGAGCTGGCTCAGCTCAGGGAATTGGAAATGAATCTGGCTGCTAGTGCAAACATCTACTTACTGCAGTCAGGTGAGTGGGGCTTAATTTTGTGAAGTGGCACTGAAAACAGAGCAAACTGCTTATGAAAATTAGTAAAGGTGTCCAAAGGGTGAGAAAAATGTCCAAAGAAAAGGAACATTGAGTAAAGGCAAAGCGTTTTCCTCACAGTCTTCCTACCTAGCTAGTCTGCAAGACAGCAGCTGTTCCAGACTCTCTCCATTATTAGAATCATACCAGACTCTTAAAAATTCACCACTCTGGGATGTCTTTCTATATTTAGTGGATAATTGCTGAGTGAGAAGCCTCCTATGTTGATTGCTACAAACACCGTAGTACTTTCTAGTCAGAAACTCCTGCTTTCCTGAATTAAAACTCAGTCCTACTGAGATTAGCCCACATATCCAACACTGCTCAATATTGCTGTGCTTTCAAGAATCCATGCATATTGTAACAGCAGATTTCTACCAGCTTTTTAAATACACCAAACAAATCACTGAACTGCCTTTCTGCAGTGGAAGTTGTTGCACAACAGACCAGCAATATCCTTTTGCATCTGATGAAATAATTTTAGACAAGTTCCTATTCAGCAAATTTGATACTGCATGAGTGAGCCAGATGTATACTACTTTGTAAAATGTAAACATTCCAATGGCATCTAAAGGTGCACACCTAGAAATTAACTATATTGTGATTTTATTTTGCTTTTATATTAAGTTTTGTGTAAGCATGCTAGTTTAGTGGTTTATATAGCTTCGTTTACTATGTTTAAGAAGTTTCCTAGCTATCTGTCCCAATTCAACTAAAGAAAGAAATGCATGTTTACTAAAGCCAAAATAGAATCAACCTCAAGGAATTTATTTCGTTTTTTTTAACTGAACATCCAGTGTATGGATTACATCTATTTCCATAGTCACATATTCAGAGAAAAACATATTTTAACCATCTTTGGGCTAATTTCCTGATAATATTTTTGCATGTGATATTCTTCCATAGACAAGTTTTTATCCATTATGCTGAATATGCCCCCTGTTAGATTTTATTATTTTATTTGAACGGCAAATAAAATAAGCAGCTCTTCTAAAAGTACAGCAAGATTAAGAAAAAAACCCCTTTAAAATAAAATCATATGTCTTGGTAGTGACTCTATATTATAGTCAGGTAAATTGGCATGTGAAGTTCTGCAAAACTCTTCCTAGTGTATTATAAGTCTGATCTACTTTGTGAATTTGGAGACACCTGCTTTTTCCAATGCATTCCAGTTTATATATCACACAGTCATGTGTGATGTGAACAGAATCACAGGAATGTGATCTGCCTGTCTCCCTTCTGTTGGTATTTTTTACCATTCTTCCAGATTGTTCCTTTGTCACCAGTTCTGTAATCTAAAAATATACACTGGGGGAGGGGATATTCTTCCTTCTTCATCTTCTCATTACTTTCTTTATAATTTTCAAACCAGGGCCTCCTCAGTAGTCTAACCTTTTCTGTCTTGCCTTTTGGTACCAATCTTGACTATTCAGATCACCTGTTACCAGGCAAGACAAATATCCTTTTCTTCCATGAGATTGTGGAGTAGCAGCATGGCACAATTTAGTTCAGCTTTCAAGGGCATTAGAGCTCCTCATGGCTGAGCTAGGTGACACTGAGGGCTCTTGGTGATCCCTGCCATGCCAGAGCAGCTATCCTGCAGTGCACTGTCTATCTTTAGTGCAGAGGGTGTGTTGGAAAGCAGTTTTCAGATAGAAAAAATTAGAATATTTATATATATTCCAAAGTAATGGACATGATAATTAAGACTGTCTGAACAAATGGAAGGTGATAACTTGGAAAGCAGTGTCACTGAAAAAGGTTTAAGGAGCACAGCTGGCAGACAACTCACTATTAGCTCCCATGTTGTAATGTGGCAGTTTAAGGATACCACAATCCTTGGCTGTATGAGGAAGAAAGACTGAAATGATTTGCCTCTGCATGGCACAAGTCTAAGAGACTTAATTTTACTTTGGACTTAAGGCTACCTTAGGTAGCCCCTTACCATTTACATTTCTTGATTGAATTGTTCTTCTCCCACAAGACCAGCATTATGACTCCTGTCCATCTGTCATCCCCTCAGGTCCAAGTTTTGTTTGCAATTAACCTTTTTTTAAGCATTGACTTGATTAACTAGTGATGCCTCATTTTTGCAATGTAGATGTGGTTCATGTAGTAGAAAGCAATATTAAACAAAAGGCAATTCATATGATCCTAAAAATAGTATTTGAGCAGGCCTTGTCCAGGAGGACTGGAGGGCTGTCTTCTCTACATCAGTGGAGTGGATCAGCCACCTATATTGCTGGAGTGGATCAACTGGCTATGCTAGTTGGGTGAACCAACCAACAGTACCAGCTGAATGGATCAACCACATATCTGTCCCTCAGTTAATAAATGAGCAGGAACAGTGACACAACTTTAGTAATAGAGTACCCAACATAGCGTGTGACCAACATAGAGTCTAAAAACTGAACAACAAACAAAAAGGATTTTGAAGAGAGTGACAGACTTAATCTGTATTCAGGTCACATATTCCTTGTCAGAAGCTGAGGATACTGAGTGTCTGAAGAGTAAGCATATTATTGAGAATTATGTTAGTACTGTGATTCAACTCTATATTGCAGTTGCTATACTATGATTATTTGTATTTATGCTGTGATTTAAGTATGTTGCTGTATCCCCTTGCAACTTCAGAATTCTGTGTATCCTCAAAAGAGATTCAAATAAGTAAATTTGGTACTAAACTTTAAACCCTCCATGTGTGGAATAGCTAAAATGAGTTGTTTGGAATATTGGACTCTGATGCTGGTACCGGTTTGTCAGGTCTGGATCACAGACTTTGTTTTGTTGCTGATGTCAGTGTCCTGTATTTGATCTCTCATTGGCACAACTTTTTATGCCTCTTTAATGTGGAAATGTACTTAATTAATGATTCATGGTAATTCACCTCATCTTTGCCATGGTTTCCCCAAAACTCATCACTCAATGAGCCAGGAAAACAGATGAATATAGCAAGGAGATATCGATATAACAGTCTTTTGCTGTATTTTGTAAATTAATAAGATGTAACTTGTCAATATATCCATATTTGAAAGACCTATGACTCCAAAATATGAACTCCATCACAGAAGTCTGATCCTGAAATTGTGCAAATGAATCTGCTATCCGTATTTCAAGAGGATTGCTGAAAAAATAGCAAAAGTTAGAAGCGATAAGCAAGCAGTATTTATGGGCTAGAGGAAATGGCTTACAACAAATGGCTTAGATCAGTCTTTTTTATCTTTTTAAGAAGATTTGAGTTCACTTGTTTGTATTGTAAAACACTTGCACAGGCAGAAAATATCAGTTCCTGGTATGATTTTTAACTTCATGTAGAATAGTACAGTAAAAATCTAAAGGCATGGAAATTCAAATTAGAAACGGTTTAGGTAAGTTTAACTGGCCAGATGATCATCCAAAGGGACAAATTCTGAAGGCATTGGTGCACTTTCAGTCTTCTTAGTTCTTTCAACTGGACTCAGACACCTACCTAGAAAATATGTTTTGGGCAAAGAAAGTTTATTGCACTCAAGAGAGAGTTAGCTGAAGGAAATGTAATGGCCTGTGACTACAGGACATCAAACTGAATGGTCCCTGCAAGATCTATGCTCTGTGAATCTATTTGCTCCTGTTACATGGTAAAGAGGTGCATAAAGCCATCCTAGACACAAACCCAAGTCCAACATATTTTGCCTTAAATGCTTTTCTGGTATTCAAAACATGGGATCTAGAATTGTAATGGACAACAGGTTCATAGATTCTAGTCTCCTGTTTGGATATGTTGTAGTAATTTTTAAGCTATTTTGGGGACAGCCCCAAATATTACAACTCAAAGGCTGTTTCAGAGCCTCACTGCTCTGCTGACTGAATTTCCATCCCTGATCTATTCATGGCTAGCCTACACCTATTCATTCTCATGACAGCATTGTCCCTCAGCTTATGCTCCTGATGTATGTGAACGTATTTGTGTAGAACAGTCATATCTCTACTCAATTTCTAGATCAGTAGAATTACACCTTTTTTTTTGTCTTTTCCAATAATACATGTCTCTGTTCTCCTATTTACCCCAGCAGTCCTTCTCAACATTTGTTTCAGTCTGAGATCATGAGTGTTGAAGGATATTTGTATTGTTTGCTCTATTTATTCCCTTTTTTCTTATCTGTCACTGCTCTGCTGTTCCTTTTTCATCCTTCACTATCATCTGTTCTGTCTTTTGGCCTTTTTTTCATTCTTCTATTGTTCTCATTCACTTATTTATTTCTTTTTTTATCCATCTACTCTGCTCTGGTTCCTTATCCATTCTATCAATCTGAATTTTTTTAAGTGTCACTTCAGGTTAAATCAAAGTGTGTAATTAGGCTAGAATCCTGTCTCCAACAGTGGCCAGGAACCATAGATATATAGCTCAAAATATTTTGTTATGCTGCACAGGTTCTCCTAGACTTTGGTAAATGATGATTCTTGGGTTAGAGATTTCTTTGTATTTCATAACAAAACCTACTTTTTTTCAACCTATCAGCCAGCCATATAGTGAACAGCTGTCAAGTTTACCACAACATTCAATAGCCAAGTGTTTACGGAGTTTAACTATATGTTGTATTTCTCTACATTACTTTTGAATCCAGTTGTATTTGGTATCACCTAGTTCTTATACTGGAAGAGATGTTGAACAGCTGTTCATAACCGTGCTCTCTTTACCAAACTGAAGAGTACTAGGCTATTTAATTTGCTTTTCTACTGAAGTAATTTCAATTGTTTGGTCACCATTCACATTTTATGTTTTCTAATCCTACTGCACCCTTTTTCAGAAGAAGGGACTGGCATTATACAGAATACTCCAAGAACAGGTACACATGTCCAGGTACATTGATACTCTCATGTTTTCAAGTCTATTTTATTTTACCCTCAGAGCAGAGTGTAGTTGTAGTGTCAGGGGTTTTTTTCTGAAGTGCTTTGAAGACCTTTTCCTACATGGCAGTTATCAATTACCACTCAGCACATATGCAGAGCCAATACTCTGCATACAATGTTGGAGTCATTTGTGTCCCTGTTTGTTATGTTTTTATCCATTTCACATTGAATGTGATTTTGCTTCTTCATTCTTCCGTATCAGTCAGTCTCATAAAGTCTTCCTACACATTCAGTTATGGTCTTTAAAATCCCAAATATCAGGTATCAAACTTTGTCACTTTAAAATCCATCAGGACTTTCCATATCTTTTTTGAATATGGTGAGCAGATTGTGCTCCACTTGCAGCTTCCATATATGCAGAAAACTGATAATTGCTTCCAGCCTTTTAATTGTTATTCTGTCATGTGAAGATTCTGTGTCTTATTCTATCATAGAATAATTTTTTGAAGAGCATTTGACAACCAACCTTTACAAATGCCTTTTGAAAGTCTAAGGATGTCTTTCTAATGCTTTATATGTTTCCAAGTGATACACAAATTACCTCTATAAAAGTTTTCTTAACTTTCCCAGTGCCTGATATCTATGACTTCTCTAGTTCTAATTTTTATCACGATTGCCATTGATTTTTATGTGTAAGCATCAGAGGTATTAATCTGTAGTTACTGGATCCCACTAATATCATTAAAAATTAGCACTGTATTCTGGTTTTCTGGCTGCTTTACGTGAAAGGATACAAACCTGGGTTACTAGTTCAACTGCTTTACCTTACAGTTTCTTAGGAATGCCTGGGTAAAAAATGTCTTGCATCAATGATTTGACATTACTGCAATTTTTTTTCTTTGAATATTCTACTTGCATTTCAATTTAAAGTTTATTCTTCCATGACATTTCCCTTGCTATGAAAATGCATTCTGTAATGCAAATCTTAACTTCGACAACTAACCCCTATCACAAGCCGCAAACTCTATCACAAACTCCAACCACTATCCCCATTATAAACCCTACAGTAAGAAAAACTCAACCCATATTTAAAACACTAAAAACCCTAAACCCAAATCAAAAACCAAACCCTAACCTCTAACCCCCATGCCCTCATGCATGCTGTAGCACCAAAGCCCTAAATGTAATCTTGGGGATAGCATTTGAGTTTGGATTCAGTTAAGGTTTGTTTTCCTGTTAATGCTTAATGTTAAGCTGAGGATTTGATTTATTGTTGGGGTGAAGGAACTAGGGTATGGCAAAAGATTATTTCCAGGTTTAGTATTAGGGCTTGCAATTATGATCATGGGTTTGAGCACAATAGAATTAGAGGTCAGGTAAGGATTAGATTTAGAAGTTATAAGTATGCTTGCAGCCAATAACTTGGATTACAGTTTGGCTTTATGTTTACAGTTCAGGGACAGGGTTACTCCGAATCTCCAAACAGGGACATTTATGGTTGGAGTTTATGGTTCATTGTTAGCATTGAGATTTAGATATTGGGCTAGAATTCAGTCACTGAGTTTGGTTTTAGCATTACAGTAGGGTTTAGGATTAGGGCAAAACTCTTATGCTTAAGATTTATATTTTGTGATTTAGTTAGGGTGCAGTTAGGTTAATGACTGGGCTTAAAGTTAGGTTTAAAATTTGAGTTAGATTTAGATTTTGGCTTACAGTTATGTTTAGGGCTTTGTTTCATTTTAGGATTAGGGTAAAGCTTAGAGATTAAGGTTATTGTTTTATTTTGGTCAGGCATTAGGGTTTATTATTGCTCTTACTTTTTTAGGGGTATTTCTGATTAGAGAGATTACATTTTTTAGAATTTGTTTGTATCTCACCAGTTTTAATCAAGGCTATACTGAGCTGAAATTGTTTTATTTCTGTATCAACATACATTTGGAGCCAAATATGCAGTTTAAAATATTCTTATGGATAAGAAAGTCAGATATATGCAATTTGATTTGGGCAAGATGTATAAGACGTATCTCTCAAGTATGCACCCAGGTGTTGTAAACATTTTTGTCTGTATTTTCCATTAGGACCAGTTAATGAACAGTTTCAGCAAAAGAACAATAAAATTTCTGGAGGCACCATGTATTAAATAGCTGCTGGTATGCTAAAACCAGCATCAACTCAGACAGAACACAATCAGAAATGCAAGTGATGGCAGGGACCCAAATAGACTATGTGAAGTTCAATCAAGATATTATCCAGCCTGCAGAAATCTAAGTTAATTACATGAAATCCCTTCTGTCTTCAGAAGGAATACAGCCAGATGACAGCAAAGTTGAAATTATAGCCAACATAAACCATCAGCCACTAACATAAGCAACAAGAACATAACATTTCTGTAGATACTTGGATTGATTAAGTTTTGGTACATACTTTTAGAGAAGCCTGGGCTGCTTTACAGAATTGATTGTTTTGTAGCAACACAGCTTGGATAGCAGTCACAAAAAATGCAAGGCTCCTAATTAGTCAGGATATGTGTTTCCAGAAACCTAGTCATCATTCAAGCAAAGGGATCCTTAAAATGGATTAGAAATTTCCCTACTGAAAGAGCAAAGTCCTGTTTCATGTATATCCTGAAATTTCATATCACCCGAATTATTACCAAGGAATCCTGGCTACTGTATTTGCAATAGGCTTTTTCTGAAATTTCATATCACCCAAATTATTACCAAGGAATACTGGCTACTGTATTTGCAATAGGCTTTTCCCCCCACCCTGTGAACATGAAAGAGCAGATTGCATCACTGTCACTTAGCAGGCGTTGTTGTAACCCTCTAAGTCTCTAACAGCTCTGCTGAGCTTGAGGCAAAATACAAGAAATGATATGACTTGACAGTCATTCACAACTGAACACCATTTCACCTTCAGATTTGCAAGGCATGGAAATGACACCTTGATGTACAGAAAAAACTGCTAACTATAAGTCAAGGGTCAAAGTGGAGGATAAACTACAGCTTTTGGTAGTGTTACATGTTTTGCAGAAATATTCCTCTTGATGCAAATGTCCACCTAAATTTTTTCTGGCAGATATATTACAATAAGCCTATAGGAGACAGCAGCCTCTGTGGCATTGTATGAACATCTGTAATTGATACTAATACCTCCTGAGAATGCAAGTTGTACAGCTACCATTGGATGCTGATATCATGACACACTTGGCCTACCTACACACAGAGACTGAAATGGTATTGATGACTTACTTGATGCAGTGGATTATGACCTCTGGTTCACACAGACCTGTTTGACCTTTCTCCATACAAATCAAGTTTAAATGAACAAAATATAGTTTATGGAAGACATTGTTTCACAGTAAAGAGTTAAGAATGAAGAACTATTAATTATATTTAAGTATTTACTATTAGTTAATAATTAAAATTAATTCTGTTGGCTCACCAGAGAACCTCTGCCTGGAAGGGCTTTTTGATGCAGCTTGCTCGGGGTCTGGAATGCCAATATATCTGTACAGGCCATAGTAATTACGTGTCTCATAAGCAGTGGTCTGGTTCACATGGTGTTCATGATGCTATTCTGTGATCCTGATGTACTCGCACTGCATAATAAGACAGGTTACTCACAGATTTACCCCACAAGATTTCTTCTTTTATTCACTTCTGAAA
>NW_008675072.1:0-10795 GCF_000695815.1 Acanthisitta chloris
TTCGGCAGGCACCGAACTGCCAGCCCGTTCCTTTCCCTGTCCCCCGCCTTACCTGCTGGCAGTCCCGCTGGCACAAGCCACAGCTGACTCCATCCTGCTGTGCAGCACCGGCAGACGCGTTGTTGGCTGGAAGGTCTAAGGCTGGGCTAGTGCCGGAGGACGAGGAGGTCACACTCACAGGGGTTTAGTGCACACAGGTGTAGAGGGAAGTTCTACACCTTGCCACCTCCTCTCTCTTCATCTGCTATTTATCGCCTCTCTCAAGACAACACTTTGGTATCCAGCAGTGCGTGCAGGGAACCAAGGATTCCTTTCTTTGTTTTACTTTCTCTTCCTTGAATTAACACTTTACTTCTATAGATCTGCTATGTTATCCATATTTTGCTATGGAGAGTGAGTGTTTCTCACTCTTATATGGGGAAGGAAGCATAGATAGCTCTACTGGAAAGGTAGAAGTTTACTTTTCCTATTTTTCTGCAATAGCATGGTGATCATTCGTAGTAAAAGCCCATAGTAAGTTATAGCTTACCAATGGCTTACCATCGCTTGATCAGATGTAGGAGATGAATATGGTACATCACAAAGCATTCCCTACAAATACTCCCCTTGTAAGTACTCCAAAGCCAAGAAGAAGGAAAAAACTACATCATCACCTGGAAAACACGCCTGAAGGCAGGAAGGAAGAGAGTGGGAGCTAGAGCTGTACACAAACCTGCTGATTCACACAGCTGCTCTTTGTGTGAAATCTCGGACCCAAGCCAGTATTTTCACTCTGTCCCTTCCACCTTTGCATTTTGCTGTGGTTTGACCAGGTAGTGCAGCTGTCCTGGACCTGGAGCAAAAGTGCAGAAACTTTTGTACCTCCGAACAAAAAGAGCTGTGAGGAGGCTGACATGCTGCTCCCTCTGCTTATGGCATTAATGCACACAGAAAGGTGAAATTCCTGGAAAATTCCCACTAAAATGGCCTCTCTAGGGGCTGGTTCATCACATTTTTGGGTTCAACCAGTTAACATTTTTAAGCATTTAGAGGTACTTTTAAATTTTTATGTTACACTTTGTTTCCTTAATTCTCATTCGTACATATTCTTCTTTAGAACTGTATCAAGCCATAACGAAAACAACTCTGCTCTTCCTTTGAGGCCTCAGATACACTAACGTGACTACGCTTGGGTTTTTTTGTTTATCATGGAATCATAGAAATTAGTATTTACAGATTATCTCATGAGTCCCAAGCATGGCACAGACATTAAGTAGTGTCCTTTACACTGGATTTGCCATACTGCATCAGACAACTGACCTGTCTAATCCAATATCCTGTTACCAGCAATAGCCAACTGCCAGTGCTTCAGAGGAAGTAAATGCCACAAACTGCCCCTGAAACAGTGATATCCCTCTTCCAGTCCAGCATCTGTGATCTACTGGTTCCATTCTTTTCAGGCTCCAGGTTATGAACAGGAAGGTGAAACACTTTCCCTTTATTATATGTGACAATAAAGGAAGATCAGGAGCTGTCACCACCACAATGCCTCTCCCCAAGGCACAAAGCTTATAGTCTCAACACAGGTATTTTGGCACAATTTTCTGGATGTTTGCTTTCAGGTGGCTTGAATAGAGATGAAAATAAATAATTAATTGAAACATTCCATTTTGGGTAATAGAAATGTGAAGCATGAAAGCTGCCAAACTTCACTGGAAGGTCAAAGCATGCAGCCCCATCTGATTAAACAATTCATTTCTTATCCAATGGTTATGGATGTTGCTTTTACTCCATGGAAGGAGTATTACTATCACATAAGTCTTGGCCCATCAATACACTCCTTCCCGGCAGAGACACTAATGGGGTTTGGTCAGACCCATGGGCACGGGGCTGGGGAAAAGGGCAGCCCATACATAGGGGCAGTGAGACACCCCACACCCCGTCTTACCCTGGTTCCCATGGCAAACCTTCAGCAGTGAGATGGAAGTGGAGGCCAAGCTGGAGAAGTCATGTTTTACAGCAACATAAAGCATCTCTCATAGTGCTGCAAATGCACACTGCTCTGCACACCTTGATAGACCCTGCAGTGACAGTTGCTGCCCTCCAGATCCAGACCTGCCACTGGATTATTCAGATAAAAGAAACATATTTTTAATCCCAGCCGTGAAATTCTTATCCTGGCCTTCAAACTGTTGAAAGCTCTTCACATCCTGTGAAAACAAATGGTACTTTTCAATCTCCTGCACACACATGGCCATCCCATCCATCCCATGTTAGACTTCACAGGTTATTGATGTCTATTCAGGTGCCACGTATCTAACACGACCCCAATTCCAAGGTAATTTCACTTCTGAGAGAAGCCACAGAAAAATATTAGTCCTAATGGTAGTGCTCAGCTGCAAAAGGTCTCATGAGAGTCTAAGCACTATCAGAGGAGAAAAAAGTAGCCTAAAGAGATAATGTTATCCTCAGGCTGTCACACAACCCATCCTTGGCCATGAGCCCTGGTAATGTTACCATCCTGTGCAACATCCTCCTCCCCAGCACTATGTGCTCCTGCAGACAAGGAGGGAGTGCTGTACCTGTTCCATGCCATTTGCTCCCTCATCCACACTGCTGCCCAACCAGCAAGATGAAAGACTGAGATGGCTTGACTCTAAGGACAAGATGCTACAAAGACCCTTCAGCTCCCCGCTCAGTCATCAAAGATTTTTTTTGGCTTCAGAGGGCTCCCTGACAAACCTTTTTTTCTCAGAGAGAGAGAGAGCTCTTACTGTTAAGATGCAGGAAAGCTACTCACCTATGGCTGCTTCCACCAACCCCCCACATCCAGATTCCAGTGGGAAAGCAGGTAGCTGGCATCACACCAGAGGTGCCTTTTGTTCCTCAGAGCTGGCAGTATGCCAGCATCTCCCACTTGGGCATACATGACAGCTACGAACACTCTTGTTCCTTTGCCTTCTTGCTGATAACACCTCTGTAACCTATTCATTGGCATCTTGTTTGAAATGGGATTTGTGCAGCAGTAAATCAGTTTTTAAGTGCTTCCAAAATCCCCACAGCCCATTAGCCTCCTGTAGAGTTTACCTTTTTTTTTCCGCCTTCTGCACACAGCTCCTGTTCTGCTAGCCCTTGGTTACTCTTCCAGGAGCACACACTGGAACCCACACACATTTTTCATGTTTAGCAGGTCATTACTCATTTATTAATATTCAGAGTAGATGTAAATAGATATCTCCAAAAGACTACTGAAGCAACATGGGAAAAACAAAAATAAAAGAAATCTTGGCATACCACCCACCCTCCTACCTTGCTAGGGTGCTCCAGTTCGTAGCCTGTTGATGAAGGACAGGTAAGGCTAAACCAGGCTATGAGCATCATCCTTGCCATGACATTTCCCTGCTTAGAGTAACAGCAATACTCACTGCACTAAGAGAGTTTTCTTTCTTGTGGCTTGAAATGCCACATGCAGTTGTGGAGCAGCTGCCAGGGCTGTCATGCCAGCATGGGAGCCCAAAGACCCCGAAGACCCAGCTCACAACCTGGAGCTTATAGGGATTTGGGGCTTGAAGATGTACAACATTTGTTCTGTACATATAGGCCTGTACCAGAGAAGCTCAAAAAAAAATCATATCCTGGAAACTACCCAGAGCTTTTGTCTCTGAGGGAAACAAATGAGGCCTTAATTAATTTTCTTTCAAATACAGCAAATTGACTTCTGCTCCAGTTGTGCTAGTTTCGAGCCACATGGCACAATGGTATTAATTCCACTTCACTTAAGGGCTAAATGTTTAGAGCAAGGAAAAGGGAGTTTCCTGTAGGTCTTGCTCATGTTGAAGTCAACAACCAAACCACCCTGCAGACATACAGTCTGCATTTTTGAGGCTGACTGTGACATGACCCTGGCTTAGCACAGCAAAATGCAGGATATATGAAAGGCACTGGCTGAGCAAGTTGCCTGGCCCTTTGCATATTTTTAAAGATCTGCCAAATCCTGCCTCAAATTTCATTTTGCAGGCTCAAAGATAGGAGCACTCTTAGTGTCCTGTCCTAAGGCTAGCATACTGGTTCGCTGATCATCCTAACTAGCCCTGCTGTCTCAAACTTAATTTAATCTTTTTTAACACCAGAATCTTGCCTGCAGGATTTCCCAAGGAAGAACACACAGTGTTCTAGACAGGGTCTTTTCTGTACCTGGCAAACCAGTGGTGTACTCCCTCACTGCTACCAGAGACATTTTGCCCAATAAAACAGCAGATCATAATGGCCTTCTTTGCATTCGCGTTATATGGGTAACTCAGAGCTGTCCTACAAGGAGCACCTACCCCACATCCAAGAGAATTGCACCCAAATCCCAGCAGAACAATTTGCCTGAGCACAGGGCCATTGTACAGCAGCCATTCTGCACAGGTATCTCACTGCAGCACTCTACAGTGCCATGGACCTGTGCTAGCACCATCTCATGAATCTCACCCCTTCACTGTGCATGAGAGTTGGAGGGAAAAAATTGTACAACAAAACCCAAATCATTGAGTCCAGTGAGACTGTTAGTTCAAGCAGAGAAACTGCAGGATCGGATCTATATGCACATATATAGGAAGCACCAATTCTACAAAACTGTTATGGGAAACTATTCATTCTGCCCCCTTTAGTATCTGTTTAATGATACAGAACATCATTGCCTATGTCTGGAGTAAAGAGGTATAGAGGACCCTCTCTTGCTTGTCTGAGGGATTCTGTTTCAGAGAGGCTGAAGGACAAGATCTCCTTCACCACAAAATTCTATGATTAATTTAAATTACCTTCCAACCATCTTGAGATTCTCCTGCTGCCAAATTTATCTAATAATATTTAATATATGGCTTCATTAGCACATTGGCTATGCACTGCTTAGGGAAGGTGCTATTATTCCTCTTCACAAATGGAAAAGGGAGACCCTGATCCCATGGATACCCACTCATAGCTTTTATTTAGTAAAAAAGTGACAAAACAAAGAACGGAACCTGTTCCTGTCTAACATATATTGTCCTCAACTCCTCTTTCTTTCCAATGACAACTTCATGTTCCAGGATCTCCCAGAAAGCAGTCTGATTTACTCTCAGCTTCTCCTCTGTCAATTCTGAAATTTAAATTAAGAAAGTTGGGCATCTCTTGACTTATTCTTCAAAATGAAGCGTAGCTGTAGAAATCTTTAGATTACACAGTAGGTTTTTGTTACAGGACATTTGTTAACTGGGATTCTCATCTGTTCTGTCCACATGAATTTGCATTGTTTGGCTCCATACAGTGACTCTGTACACCTCAAGGAAGCAGCAAATCTTCATTTTCTTTCCTTTCTATAAAACTGGCCCTTTTCAAGTCACAAAGCTGCATATTAAAACTACTGTCTGCTGACTTTCATATTTTCTGAGGCAACATCTGGCATAAAAACTGATTGCAAATATGATCAGAGTCAGGAAGATTTCCTTCCAACAGTCTTCCAGCTGGCTTTATTCCCAGACATCAGCCCAATGGAAAAGAAAAAATTATTTGGCACTGTCTCCAGTTGCAGTCTCTCATTCTTCAGGTAGAATGGTTTCCCCTCCTGGGGAGGTTTTGTTGATGTGGGATTCAGATTATGGGTTCTGAACTGCATTGGAACTGGTACGGCCTCTGGAGTTCTGGACAGATGCCCTCTGATGCCTAAGGAATTGGGAATCCCAGCTTGTGCTGTAGAAGAATAATAGAGTTTATCCCCTCCAAAGACTAAACATACATCTATAGGTATAATTTAAGGAATTTAAATGTAATCCTATCATTATGGGTAGTAGGTTTCAGCTGCAGACATTCGCCTGTAATTAATTATTTATACAGGGCTTTGGCTGCAGTCAAGGCAGAGTTGGTAGCTCAGGTTATTGTAAACAGTGTTAAAACAGCAGGGACAACTCAGCCTCGGGTGACCGTCTCACTGGATCTAATGTGGGTGAGTGATGTGACTCTGCCCATGTGTGTTCACTCTGCCTCCATGAGTGGGATATTTATCTTTCAGTTCTCCTGAATTTGGGAGACAGGCATCATGGGTTTAACACCTCCCTGCCTTTCTCCTCAGGCTGTAATAGACACCAGTGCAGGCTGAGTGCAAAGCCCCCATATACCTATTTTACACTCCATAAAGCATGGGTGTATGGACACTGAAACAAAGAAGGGTCCAGCTTCTGACTCCTGACCCCACTCTCATGCTCCCTGCTGTGCATCACTCCCAGATGAGAGCAGAAGCAAACAGCAAATCTCTTCCTTCTCTCTGCCAGCAACTTGGCAAGACCAAGTATAATTTAGGAATGGAGAAGTAGCTCATATTTAGACTGGAACATTAAATACTATATCCTAGAATACTGTGTTCTGGTGTGGCTTCTGATAAGGGAAGGAATGATGTGAGATTTCTGCAGTTCTCCTAAAAATACCTAACTGATAAAATCCAAGCAGTGGTGAAGGTAGAAATGACAAAGCAAGAGAATCTTATTATTCAGCTAAGAAACACCTTAAATTAGTTAAAATTAAAATAATTTAAAATCTCCAGACTTAATCTGACAGTTTGTTCTGTTTGATTACACTTTGCATTTTACTTCCCCTAAAGCACATCACCAGCAATGTCATATTTCCCACTGTTCTTCAATAGCTTCATGTTGTGATTTCCAGGCTGTGCTAGAATAAATAGCGCAGCTTGGAAACTGAAGCAGCATGCAAGACTGATCATTTCTTCAAAACCAACAGTTTTCAAGTAAATGAATGGAATGTAATTGCATTTCAGCTTCAGCTTGATAATGTAACCAGCATTAGGATGTGATCTTCCTTTTGAGTTTACACTCAATGGTACTTGCTTATCAGAGACTATTCTGGGTCACTGCACTGTTGGTATATGGAGAGTAGCTCATGGATTATCAGAGACTATTCTGGGTCACTGCTGTTGGTATATGGAGAGTAGCTCATGGACATGTAGTTTCTAGACCTATGTGGATCACTCTAGTGGTGTACTCTGACCTTTCATATACCAAAGACATCCTCATACTAATTTCAGGTATTTGTTTACCTCATCTTAACTTTGCTCTGTGATCTTGGGGCCAAATTATCCTGCATGATTCACCATGAGCAAGAGCTCCATAACTCCCTCACGACATGTGAGGTCTCTGTAAGAAACCAAGCCTGACCAGAAGAACTGACTATCCAGTTCAACAGCCACATTTGGGATTTGGTTTGGTCTAAAATATGACAGTATTCTAATTTCTCCAGAAATAACCACTGACACCAGAATATCCCCAGAAGCAAACAAAATCTACTCTCACCTCTATACTTGTTTCTATGGAAATATGCAGTGACAAGAGGATTTTTTCCTTCATTTTCTCTGCCAGCCTACCTTTTTTTTTTTTTTTCAGAAACAGCCCTGGTAACTGAATAGGTTCACCCAAATACAAAGACTAATGCAGATGTGCCAAACTTGCACAAAGCCAAGTTCAGCATAACCCTAAGAAAGCACCCATGCAACAACATTGCCACCAGTCCTTAATACAGAGAGAGTCAACTCTCTGGAGATCCTTTCAGCCAGGGACCAACAAAACCTTTTCATTACAGAGGACTAACTGTTTCTGGTGAGACAGCAAACAGCACACACCATGGTGTTACCCAGCAAGATGAACACTACTAATAATAACTCACCATCAGCACACTGGCCTTCGACTCCAGCTTTATATTACAGTGAAGGATATAGTATTTGTAGTGCAAGTCTGACCCCAGTGGCTGCCAAACATTTTGCTTCTGGCTGTAGCCCTCTGCATTGCCCCTCACCATATGTCAGCATCCCTAGCTACCTCCTCATGCTCCATCTCTTCTCTGCTTACCCACTCTGTGCATCTGCTCCAGCCAGAAGCTCCGTTTCCCTAGAGACTCATGCGAAGTGGCTGAGGCCCAGCCACAGATGACAATATTAAGCAGAGCCTCTGGGCTCTGAGCAGTGGGGATGGTGCCTTGGCTTTGGGCAGTTACTTTGAAGTTGCTTAGGCTGCTGCACACTCACCACACCGGAACAGCCTGGCAGGGGCCTGAGAACAGCACCTACAACTCAGGGGAGGAGGGAGACCTCACCCGTGTCTCCCCAGGTGGCAGTCTGTGGCAGCAAGAGAAATCCTGCTGCACATGGAGGAAGGGAGAGGCAGGCTGTACCAGGACTGCACGCAAAGCAGCAGAATGACAAAAACCAAAAGCAAAGCATAGGAAATACATAAGAGGAGCCAATGTTCCAACTTCACAGAGGAGAACTTTGGCTTTTGTCAGGTTGTTACAGTGACACTGTAGCATGTTGGGTTTCAAACCTTGGCTACCAGGCAAGCCCAGTGTGTAAAGTCTCATGGGACTTTATATTCAGCATTATCACACAGCAGGCTGCAAAATCACTCTGGTGAATGGGTTGAAGACTGTAAACAAAGGATTATGGCATGTGTCAAGTGGCTGTCCAGAGGGAAGGGACCAAGGGTATCATGGAGATGGGTATCAGTAAGACCTTAGACTAAGTGCCTCATTAAGTTTTAAACTAGTGCTTAAACCATCCAGCTGACAGAAGAAGATTGTGCTGGAGAGGCTCTGGTGTGTCCTGGGAAAGGTGCAGGAGCTGCTTCTGCGCATGGAAGGGACATGCTTGGAGAGGCACTTGGTGCCTGTACCCAGCACCAGCTAGGACTGGGGGGATACCAGCAAAAACTGTATCAGAAGGCTTCTTACCCTCCTCTCCCAGGCTGTTACCTTTCCCCTATCCTCAGGGCTCAAGAAGGTGCAGGAATATTCTGGTGCAAAGAGTCTAAACAAGACAGAGTAGGCTGAGAGACAGCGTAGCTACACAATGGCTAGGTCAGGATCCTCCCAACAACAATGTAAACACAGCCTGAGACACACAATAGAAATCGCAAACTAGATGAAGGCAGGAAAACATAAGCTATTTACACAGCAGAGGGGGTAAGAGTTCCGGAAAGTTTTAAGCTGGGAAGTTTTAAAGTCAGATGGGGAGAAAGTAATTAATACATGAGCAATGAAAGGCACTAGGAAAAATTTGTTGAAGTGACACAAATATTTCCACCTGATCAATCTGTTGTCCCAGTTTTCCACTGCCCTGCATCTCTTGCTATCATTAGCAGTGATGCAAAGCAGGAAAATGCTTATTAAAGCAGGAGTGTAACCTTAGAGTACTGCTCTGCCTGAGCATGTAGATTTCTAGATTCCTCTAGCCAACAGAGAATTAGGTTTCATAATTGCATCTGGAAAAATGACTCACTAGCAGGGATCCTCTTCAACCCATCCAGTGATCTCCTCCTGCCCCATCCCAAATCTCCTTTAGTCTGGATGAGGTACGGATATGACTCCATGTTTGGATAGTATGTCTCCTAAAGTCATATCCAGCTGCTTCTAAAAATCTCCTGATAAATCCCCATTTAGTTGCATTTGGGAGACCACTTATGGGGCTCTCACTGATCCACAATGAAACCTGAAAAGATCAAGGCCCAAATACAGTCCTGATGAAGGCTGATATAACAACATGCCAAAAACCTGGAGAAGCCCACACCTTACCTGGCATGTACATTTACTGCCTTAATATTTTCCATGAGGAGGGAACACAGCCATGGCTTGACAGCTACAGTGCTGCAGCTAGTATTACTGGTTAGCCCCATCAGCCAGCAAGCTGGGCTCTTCAGACAACACAGAGCTGTTCCCTGGCCTGAGGATTTTTCATATAACTAATTACCAAGCTTCATAATTGTCCCCTGCAGACTATGATGATGATGAATGAATGAGATCAGATTAGTCAATATGGTTTATTGGTGGAGTTTTCCCACTTACTGTGGATGCATCATTACTCTGTGCCATTTATTAGCATACAACATGAAACCACAACCAACCTGCAGCTCCTCAGCTTTCTCCCAAGAACTCCCTAGGCCTTGCTTGGGTCCTTCTGTTGCTCTGTATCCTCTGTATCCTGGGCCATCCTGGAGGTCTTTTGGTGAGTGACGTCCTTCCATATTAAAGCAAAGCATATTAAGCTGCACCTGTAGAAGTTACATGAGAAATTACTGAAAAACATTGAATTCATAACACTGTGGCTAATGGTGCATTTATTATTCCTGTCCTCTGCCTGACGAAATCAGAGTTGTTCCACTATGTGGCACAGATGATCTGCAGCACACAAGCAGCAACAACCCTCTTTTTGCTGAATGGTATTTCCAGAGCAGAGCATTTCTCAACCCGACTGAGGCTGTTAAGCCCAGGATCCCAAGAAATACAGGGAGTATTTCAAAGTAACTGCAAACCCCATGTTCACAAGCAGGTACCCAAAAAGGTGTACTATATTGCCTGACACATGGCTGCATCAAGCAGTAGCTTGCCTGAGCACTAAAGGGAATAGGGTTTCATGTCTGGAAACTGCTTTCAACTGAAATCTGAGAGCTGTACTATTCCTTTCCAGCTCTGGCGTGAATTCCCCAGGCGGCCCAAGGCAAGGCACCTTCATCTCCCTGTGGCTCCGTTTGCCATCTGCAAAACTGGGTTAGCATCCCCTCCTCCTTCTTACACCCCTCTTATCCTTGTCTATATTAACAATAAATACAGATGGGCTTGTTTGTGTGAAGGCGCAGCGCAAAAAGGGGGCACGACCGTGAAAGCGCCTCTCCTCCGGGGACGGACTGCAGGGAAACGCGCGCTCGGAGGGGCAGGTGCCGCGCAGGACACACGGGTGGAGGGATGCGGACACGGGGAGGGATGATGCGTGCGGGGAAGGACCCGCGCCCGGCGGGCCGGGCGT
>NW_008675073.1:0-241 GCF_000695815.1 Acanthisitta chloris
CCAACGGCACCGACGGCGCCAGGGCGCCCAAGGTGAGCTGCGAGGAGAGGAACACGACGGGAATCGAGCGCTTCGTGCTGCAGATCCTGAACGTGTCGCAGGTACGGGCAGAGCTCGGTGCAGCCCCGGGCAGGGCTGGGCTGGGGGCAGGGTCGGTGTGCTGGTTTGAAAGCAAACCAGTGAGAGACTCCAAGTCAGAAGTACAATTTAATATGAACAACAAAGCAAAACGACAACAAAT
>NW_008675073.1:684-4127 GCF_000695815.1 Acanthisitta chloris
CCATCAGGGACATGGTGATAAGGATCACTGCCCCACCTTCTTTAACAGCTTGTGGAGACGAAAATAGAATACATACCATTGCAACCCAGGACAGTCGGTGTGTTGCTGTCTGTTGGGAATGTCCTTGTGCCATGTCCTCTGTGCTGCCAGAGAGAGGATGTGTTTGGGCAAGGAGGTCATTCTGAGCAGAAAGTGTGGAAATGCAGCACAGTTCACATGTGTCCCCTCTGTGCCTTCTTTCCTGCTGTATGGATTGGTGTTTCTCTCTGAAACCATGAGTGGCACTCACTGACAGCTTGTTCCTTGTGATAGTTCTATATACATATGTCTTAAACTTTTAAAGCAGCCTTTAGAAAAGGTTAAAGACAATTCTCCACCCGTTTTTAAGATATTAAAGCTGTGGCTGCTCGATCAATATCACCAAGTGTCTAATCCGTTGCTGAGTGCTGCATACCTGCGTAGAATTGAACTCTAAATATGGAACTGTCCGTGTTTGTTTTTCTTGTGGTTTCTCCAGGACCTGATGGAGTTCCTAAACCCAAACAGCAGTGACTGCACCTTGGTCCTGTTCTACACGCCCTGGTGCCGCTTTTCTGCCAGCCTGGCACCTCATTTCAACTCCTTACCCCGAGCGTTTCCAACCCTTCGCTTCCTGGCACTGGATGCATCCCAGCACAGCAGGTAACTCACATTCCTTGTGCTCTGGCAGCAGTTTAGTTTTGTTAGCTTTGTGTTTTGGAAACAGTGGGGGGGAGGTTTCCACATCAAGTGACTGTTCAGTTTAGTGAAACTGACACTGCCTCTGTTGTGACTGTCTTTATTTCTTCCTCTGGTAGAGTTCATTTCCTTCATGCTTTGTGTTTATGTCCACCAGTTTATCAACTCGATTTGGAACTGTGGCTGTACCAAATATCCTCCTTTTCCAAGGTGCTAAACCTATGGCTAGATTTAATCATACAGACAGGACGCTGGAAACCCTGAAAGACTTCATCTTCAACCAAACAGGTGTGTGAATCTGCCCTGCTGTGTCGGGGGCAGAACAGGCTGGATTTCAGCTCCAAACTGGGCTTTCCTCTCCCTATGTTTGTTCTTTCAAATGAATGTCATGAAGACCCTGAGAGGACCCAGCAGATGCTTATATAATCAGTTGCTGCTGTGAGCTGCATTTTGGGGTGTGCTGACAGCAGAAACTCAACTCCTTGGGCTGCTGTCACAGAGGGGAAACAGTGGGGTTTAGCTAGAGAGGTGCCAGAAGGATGGAACACATCTTGCTGCCCAAATATTTAATGGAGAGTGGAATGAATTTCATTCTCTTTCCCAGGTAGCTCTCTTCTAATCCACACTGAACTGCTGTGTGGATCTACATTGCCAGAAATGCACAAAACTGAGATTCCTGAAAAAACCACTCTCCACAAACTTACCCAGGGCTGTGGGAGGACAGAACTTCTCCTGATATAAAAGTACACATTAAAAATCAATGTTTTTATGGAAGTACATGGTATACAGGATATATGTTAACAGACAAGGGCCATCCCAGCAAACCTGTAAATCCACGAGCAGGAACAAAGATCCAGACAGAACCACATCACTGTATTTGGTGATTATAATGTTGATCAAGTGCTTTGTTTTTTAGGGATAGAAGCTAAAGGGGATGTGTCTGTGACAGAGGAAGACTGGGAAGGGCCCCTACCAAGTGTTCTGACCAAGGGCATAGACTGGCTGCTCCTGTTTTCTGTGCTCTTCCTGGCCAGCTTCGTCATGTACGCGACCGTTCGAACGGAAAGCATCCGCTGGCTGATCCCAGGGCAGGAGCATGAACATCAGGAATAATCTCAGAACCTGAAAGAGGGACAATTTTTTTCCACTTATTGGTAAAGTGGAAATCTCTGTGGACTAGAAGTGCCTAAGAATGAACTGTTGACTTTGTTGGCTGTAATTTATAATAAGGACTAAAATTTCGCTCTATTTATCAACTGCTGAATCTGTACAAAGCACATTTGTGGCCGTGATGGTGTCAGTAAACAAGTGTGAAGAACATGAACTAAAGTATTTATTAAGCTGCTCTGTTTGGCTTCTTTTTCATGGACTTTAATGAGTGACACAGTCTGCTTTGCCCTTCTGAGGAGCTCCCTGAACTCTGGGGATCAAGGAAGATTTTTACAGCACATTAGTCTGTGCATGGCACTGCAAGGAAAACGCTGGTGAAGGGAGATGTTGGCAAACTGGTTTGACTGTCAGTAAAATGAATTCTGAAGAGACTTTAAATGGTGTTTTAAAAGACAGTGTACTTCAGATGAGCTATTCCATTGTCTGCCAGCAGTAACAATTCCAAAGCTGTTTCACCCCATGGTGGTGACTGTTCCCACCTCTGGCACTGGGGTTTGGTGCTGGTGTCCTCGTTCACTCTGCTCTGAGTTTTGACTTAGTGGCAGTTCTTGATGAGATTTAGAATAATTTCCCAGGCTCACCTCACTATTTTTGTGTGTGTATACATAACTTATTTGCCATTTTTTATTGAATTAAACTGGATTAATTATCCTTTTAAAAAAATCAGGTTTCTAGTGTAACCTTTTAAGTCACTTTCTTAGAGGACTAAAAACATGCAGCTTCTGAACTATGGCTCACCTGGCTAAACTTAGTCTTGATGCTTGTTTAAATTTCTACTACCATGTTTGCTGGTTCCAGTTTCCAGCTGAGGCTGCATAACTAAAAAAATAATATCAGTTATTTATAATTAGTATGGAAGACCTTGGATAAGGCATGGACTGGTCTATGGTGTGGGTTTTGGATTATTTGCATATTACATATGTATTATCAGGGGATATGCAATATCCCCATATTGCATACTAAAAGCCTCATGGTGGAGGCTTGCAGAGTACCCTGATAGGAAGCTTTGGAGAGCAAACTAAGCTAAGACAAAAGCAGTCAAAAAGGCAACTGCTGTGCTCAGTTCTGGGCCCCTCAGTTCAGGAGGGACATTGAGGGGCTGGAGCAGGTCCAGAGAAGAGCAACGAGGCTGGTGAAGGGACTGGAGCACAAGTGCCATGAGGAGCGGCTGAGGGAGCTGGGGGTGTTCAGCCTGGAGAAGAGGAGGCTCAGGGGAGACCTTAGCACCCTCTGCAACTCCCTGACAGGAGGTTGGAGTCAGGTGGGGGTTGGTCTCTTCTCCCAGGCAACCAGCAGCAGGACAAGAGGGCACAGACTCAAGCTCTGCCAGGGGAGGGTTAGGTTGGATATTAGGAAGAGATTTTTTACAGAGTGCTCAGGCATTGGAATGTGCTGCCCAGGGAGGTGGTGGATTCACCATCCCTGGAGGTTTTCAAGCTGAGACTGGATGTGGCACTTAGTGCCATGGTCTAGTGACCACAGTAGGGTTGGACTCGATGGTCTTGGAGGTCTTTTCCAAACAGGCTGATTCTGCGACTCTATGATCTGCGACTCTA
>NW_008675074.1:0-473 GCF_000695815.1 Acanthisitta chloris
CCTTAAATTCTATGATTCTATGAAGATGTACAGGTGTAATATGTGATTACATTTGCCGAAGAGATGAGTTTTCTCCTGAAAAAAACACCTTATTTTACCCAATATTTAAGAATCATCATATCCAAGTTGGGAACTTCTGTCTTGAACAAATGAGATCATTTTGATCACCTGTAGCTCCAGAAGAGCAGTTTGTCTCCAGGTCATATCGTTATAGAGTAATGAAGATTGAAAGGGATGTCACCCAGTCCAGCCCCTGCTCAGGTCACATCCAGTTAGATCAGCTTGCCCAAGGGCTGTGTCTGGCCGAGGCTTAAATATCTCCACATGTGGAGGATCCACTGGCATTAGGGAACTGGTCCAATCTTTGATCAACCTTATGGTGAAGAATTTTTCTTCATACTTGGTCAGAATTTCTCATGTTAAAATTTGTGTCCATTGCTTCCCCTTCTGTCACCAAATACCTCTGGGAAAGA
>NW_008675074.1:488-2213 GCF_000695815.1 Acanthisitta chloris
GTGCATTAGGTAGTCAAAGATAGCAGTTGAATGGGAGCTGGGGACCATGACTTCCTCAGACACACTTCTGATCTACAAGAGCCAAGCAGGAACAAGCAGGAGATGCTTGTGTGAGGCTGGTGCTAGGGGGTTGGTACAGCAACAGGGAAATTTGACTGGACAGAGAGCAGAAGTGCAAAAGGTCATGTTCATACATGCAGCCCTGCAGGTGAAAGAAATGCACAATTCCTTGGATTTGTTGTCACTCTGTGGCTGTAATGAAATACAGGCACTGTGCATATTTATATTGCAAAAGAGCTATTCATGCAAGAAGACCAATGATAAGGAGCAAAGCTATGTCCAAATGTTGACCTGGCAAAGTTACAGCTAGAGAACAAAGAATATGAAATCACATGTGACATTTCAGACTAATTTTGGTTTTTATTTTGCTGCCAAATATGCATTTTTGCCATTTCATGCAGTAACTTCTTAGACATTTGAATTTTTGAATTGTTGCATTTGAATGCTTAAATTAAGTATCTATATCATATGTTATTTCATTCCAAGATTTTCTTGTGAATGCCATCATAATTATTGAACTGGTCTTTTTAGAGTATCAGCTTAAAGTAATATCCGGTAGAAATTACGTCAGCTATTCAGAGCAGAGTGTTTTTCTTCATAGAGGTATCTGCAATGATGACAAGTAATACAAACATCCAAACACTTGCAAATAATTGTTTTAAGTACTGTGAAATTGCTGTGAGTCATTTTCAGGCCTATGCAGTCCCAGCATCTGTTTTATCTTTTCTATAGTTTAAGGGTAGTGGGTATTTAACAGTAGCAGGGCAATGGTAATGCTGCCAACACAAGAGAAGAAAATAATTTGTTTGAACTTCTCAAAGAACGTTAGAAGTCCGATTATGAATAGTAAATATTAGATACCCAGAAACTGTTTTTTTTCTGAAGTACTTTGGTGCCTAAAAGATGTATGAAGCCATGTACTAAGGGTATCTAAAGCATTTCAGCACCCAATACACTTGAACGTTTCTCCTGTTTTCCAGCACTTCTGAGGGATGATCTGTGTCTTTGTCTTCTGACCTACTGCACCTGCAGCACTCTGTCCAGTGTTCAGAGAGGCACAGGAGGATCAGAATGGGAGTGCTCTGGTATCTTATGCAAAGAAGAAATTCCCTGATCCTGATTGCCACTGATTTCTGAACTTGTCAGCTCTTGGGGATCTTCACTCATGATGAATCAAGATTCTGTGCTAAATGTGTCATGCCTCTTGGAGAGGGACTGTCTCGCTGAGTTGCCTCAGGCATGATTATCTCAAGTTTGGAATTAGACTTTCATATACTTTCCTTGAAATCTAGCTGAACCCTAAACTACCTAAATGTCAACATTTAAATGCAAAGTGCAGAACAAACTCAGAAGTACACTGAACAACATAAATCACAAGTGAAGGCTCTGACTGTATTGAAACACTGGACGGTGAACCAGACCTGCTCCCTGCCGACATCTTAAATTACTCAGCCTAAATCATACGGGGGTTGTGAGCTAGAGCTGCAATGTAATTCAGAGCAAAAGTGCTGCTTGCTATCTATATATGGTTTTGCTTTGCTCTAGAGACCACTCAGCATATGTCTGAGATGATCTTGAAGAAGGTAGTGCTGACACACTTTGCTTGTACTCTTTGTACTACATACAGGAAGAGAGAGGAGGCGTGGAACCAGGAGGTCAGGAAGC
>NW_008675075.1:0-13624 GCF_000695815.1 Acanthisitta chloris
TCCAGCCCCGTCTGCATCCGTGTGCAGATCCATGTCCGTATCCCCGTGTCCAGCCCTGTCCACATCCGTGTCCGGATCCCTATATCCCTGGGTCCAGCTCTGTCCAGATCCATATCCCTGTCCTCAGCCCTGTCCAGATCCATAGCCCCAGCCACAGCCCCATCCACATCCATGTGCGGATCCACGTCTGTGTCCCCGTGTCCAGCCCTGTCCACATCCATACCCAGATCCCTGTGTCCAGCCCTGCCTGTGCCCATGTCCAGACCCAGATCCATATTCCTGTGTCCAGCCCTGTCCACATCCATGTCCAGACCCATATCCCCATGTCCAGACCTGTCCACATCCATGTCCAAATCCCCATCCCCAGCCTTGTCCACATCCATATCCCTGTCCCCAGCCCTGTCCATATCCCTGTCCCCAGCCCTGTTTACATCCATGTCCAGATCATCCATATCATTGTCCATTTCATTGTCCATCATCCAGATCCATGTCCATATCATTGTCCCCAGCCCTGTCCAGATCTGTATCTCCACCCATATCCCTGTCCACATCCATGTTCCCAGCCCTGTCCAAGTCCACATCCCTGTCACAACCATCGTGGCTGAGTCACCACAGCCTCACAGCCCTCACTGGAGCTGGGGCAGGTGTCGGCTGCCCACTGAGCGAAGCAGCTCAGCTCAGCACACCTCATGGCATCATCTCCTCGTCCCTGGTCTCCAGTGCACACTAGTTCTCTAGTTCACCTAAGCACTAAAGGCTCAGCCCCCACGTCTGCTGGTTTCCCACATTCCCTACCAGCCAGGCAGCAGTTGGATATGGGTGTTGTGCTGCTCTCAGTGTGACTGGATCAAGACACTGGCAACAAGTTAGCTGGACAAAAATACATGAGCCCTGTGTTACTTCCTGCCGTTCAGGTGGAAAAGGGGAAGCAAATGTCAGCCCCAGCCCTCGAGCAGGAGGTGCTGGGTGGGCTCTGGCAGCCTCCACCGAGGGTAATGGGATAAGGGGAAGGAGAGTGAGGAAGTATTTAGCACTATGTCTGCTCGTGAATGCTTGTTTGCTTCCAGGAGGGAATCAGAAACACAAAAGCAGCACTGTCGACATGAACCTTACTTTAAAATAATAAAGAAACTGATAACATTTTCCAGGGAGGCTGTGTATGCCCCAACCCTGGCAGTATTCACAGCCAGGTTGGATGAAGCCTTGAGCAACCTGCTCTGGTGGGAGGTGTCCCTGCCCAGGGTAGGGGTTGGGACTAGATGATCTGTAAGGTCCATTCCAACCCCTAAAATTCTGTGATTCCAACCCTTTTAAATTCAAAGGCTTTTTCCATGTATTTTTTTGCCATTCATTTGAACAGCGGGCACAGCTTCAGCTCTCACTGTTCTTGTGAGGCACTTAGACAATGCTGTTGTTCCACCACACCACAGGTGACTGCTAACATCCCCATCACAAAGCATTACGGAATAGGAATGTCTGCAAAGATACCATTACCCATCTTGATCAAAACAGTCAGAGATGTAAACTCATTTAATTCATCCCAGGGAAAAGCCCAACCCCTGAATACAGCACAGCAACAAGTCTCTGTACTGGCTTTACAAAGAAGTTTGTCTTTTCAAAAAGCTTCTGCAAATATTTTTCATGTAGTATTACCAAACTGCCTAATTCCATTGAACCAAAAGTGGATAAATTAATAGCTGAAAAGCAGCTCATTTTGAAAACAAATCCTGTCAAACCCAGAGACTCCATTCCATTATTCCAGGCTTCCCCATAAGCTGTGTATGTGCAAGTGTAGCTGTGATCAAGGTTTCTGAATTTCAACAGTCCTAGCAGAAATGCCAGGAGGGATAAACACATAAATATTTTTACCCAAATGATTAGTGCAGATGAATGGAGCCAGACTGAAACAAAAGGGATTTGAATCTCTATAGATAAGATAAAAATGCAGATACTGTGTTTTTGCACTGCTGCATGCTAGTCTGGAAAGATAACTCCTGGATAGGAAGGGATTTGCAAAGGCCTGAGTGGAAACTGAACTGTTGGTAGAAGGTGCCAGCTAACACCACCAGGTCCAGCACCAGGAACTCGATGAGGCCACCTATGCATTGCTCTCACATCAGTCTGATGAGATCAGAGACACTTCTGTCTCCAGCTGACCTCAGCCAATTCCAACTGGCAACCAGAGGCCCCAAGTCCTGCAGCCTCCTCCCGTCAGGCTGTATGAAATGCTAAACAATTACAGTTCATACCCTCACCTTTCTTAATGCTTTTTTTTTATTTATTCCAGACTGCCAGATACCCAAAAGCCTCGTCTTTCCCATCCAAACATAGTATTTAAAGGTCAAGATGAAACTCGTTTCCCATTTCAGAGGTTGACCTTTCCAAGGGCAGCAGCAGGCAAGGTTCACATACTCTTGCTCTGTTGAGTATTTTGGCTTTTGGATCTTGCTCCTTCTGGACACCACAAGAGCTGAAGTCTAGCAATTTTCTGGGCACAATGCAAGACATTTATTTAGTTTAATGAGACACTTTTTATTCCTGAAAATTACAGGCACCATGGTTGCTAACACGCATGAATGCAGCTGGAGTGGCTCTTTACTGCTCCTCTGTACAATTTGTGTTGGCAGTGCTGACTACCTGGCAGCTGTGGTGGCAGACATTTGTCACCTCTATAAAGTTTTAACTTTTCTTGGGTTTAAATTGAAATTACACTCATCTATATTCCTTCAGCTGCAATAGTTAAAGAAATTTGTCTCTGTGGGGAAATTAATCAGAACACCTATGGCAGATTAAGCTCTCCTATAATTAAATATTTTTAAATAGTTGCTGTGTAGATGTTCTATCACACAGTAAAAAGGAACATAATTCTGAGATGATAATTCCAGTCAATTTTTGACCAAACAGATCAGTAGTATTTTTCCCTGTTGTGCTGATAAAGTATTATTTTCCTGTTCCTTGTCCTAACACAGCATAACATCTAAGCTGTTGCCCCTAACAGGATTTTAACTCTACCAGTCTTTGTTTCTTAATACTTCTATATTGCTTCACCTGTTGCTCTTTTCTCACCTAGCTGCTTTCTGCCCTCAACAGGAAATACACCTGTGAGACGCTGCTCATGCTGCTTTAGGCACTGAAGGTGTCCAGCTTTGGCACCCATTAGACAACTGAATTTGAGGCACACAATACACTAGTCAGAAATTATCTACTTAAAATCTGGACCAACAGCTAAACCCTTCAAAACTCTCTCTGCTCCTCTGTCTCTCTGTCTTGGTCATGTAACACAGCTGCCCTGTTGACTTGCCTGCTAAATTCAAAGGCTTCAAGCCAGAGCAGAAATGGTCACTGCTAAATCACTACAAAAATATGAATTAATCCATCCCCTGATCTGGGAGATATGATTCTCTGTCACACAAGAAAAGGGACTGCCACCAGAGCTAAGGGGCTTGCTTGGCACCACACAAGGTGCAATTTTCAGTACCACAGTGGGAATTCATAAGGGTTTAGCTCTTAGCCAGCCACAGATCTATGTTGTCCCCTACAGAACGGTGAAATCTGTTTATTTATGGAACTTGTGTGCAGCTGGACTCCAGTATGAAAGCTAAGAAATTGTGCTACATAACTCCTTGGCACTTCTGTTCAAGATGGAAGAAGCTCAGCAAAGTGTGCTCTGTTGGGGCTGAATATTCTCACCCATCAGCAGTTAGCTGCTCTTCAGCAGACACTGGAGAAGGTCAGGCTGCTTCTGCCCCTTTTGGGAAAACAGAACAGAAAAAAAGCCCACACCAAAAACACAAACAAAACCCCCAAACCAATATTTTCCAGGATATTGCTCAGCAGCCCCTTTTTTTTTTTCTTCCTATTTTGTAACTACTCTACAAACTTCCACAAGATTGTAACTCACTCCTTCAATATTTCTGCCCCTTTCACTTGCTCCATCTCCTTTCTGCAATCATTCCTCTCCACAGTTTGGGAGCCTGATCTAGAACTTGCTTTTGTGCAGCTTTTCAGGAGTCTGAGTTTGCAGATGGAGCACAGTGGCAAAAGCTGAAGTACAAACCCCACATTACTGTGGGCCACCAGACTTTGTGTAACTCTCCCCTGGAGATGTGCACCTGAATTTCTTTTCTCAGGCTTCAGCAAATCTAGGAATTCCATTTTCAGCTGAAGTATAAGGACTATGGATACCATTGCCCTGACTGCAGCACGTTTTCTGCTGATTTATTGACTGTGCATAAATACCACACTATAACTGTCATATTTAACCACAAAAGAGAAAGCTGTATGCTCAGGAAAATAATTCAGGGCAATTCTGAGGTTTTTCATCTGTCTTCCATGCACTTCAGCAAAAGCAGACACTTAGCAAAGGGGCAGAGTCCAACCATCCTTGGCTTTCTCCTCTTCTCCCCCGGATGAGAGTTAACCCTTTGCTGTGCACAGTTCAGAGCACCTTTCCTCTCCCTGCAAAGTTTTCATGTGAGCACAGCTAACACTGCCCAAAGGTCCAAAGGTGAGAGCCAGAGCACCACAGCCTGCATGGCAGCAGACATGTTTTGATTTCCATCTTGCCTAACAGACCAATGAAAAGGGGACGAGGAAGTGATTGGTTGCCCAAGATGGGGATCGTTTTGCAATAATGGTAGATAAGCAAAATTCTGAGAAAATGTCTCCGAGGAGACATTAAATGCTTTCACGAGGCAGCACTTTGAACAGCAAAGCAAGCTGGAACAGATTTCCAGACAGGCAGGGCTTCCCATGTGAGAACAGGTTTTAAAGTCCAAGCGTCTCTCCAAAGGAGAAACAACATTCAGAATAAAAGTTTGTAAAACATTCTGGGTACTGAGAAAGAAACTGAAACCCTCTTGGTAAATTCAGCAAACTGGAGAATTGAGTCACTCTAAACCTGAAGATGAGAAAAAGAAATTCAAATTGTGCACATGCAGGGAGATACAAAACCGAAAGTGCTTCAGCTTAGTGCGTCTCTGTGAGCAAACAGCAAATAACACCGGTTCAATAGGGTGAGTCCCCCAGTCCCAAGACTCCATAGGTCCTGCCAAGCTCTCTCCACATCAAGATTTATCCTCTCTCTCTTATAAATGCTGGAAGACAGCAGAGCTTGTTCTGTGTCGAAAGAGAAAGGAAAGGGAGAGGGATTTGTGGCTGAGGCAGGAGCTCTGCACCAGGCAATCACAGCCAGGGCAAGCTCATGGACCAGGGATGCTCTGACCTGTAGGTGCATTTGAATTGACAACCAGCCAAGAACAGTGCGAAATTCCCCGTTACTTCCTTTTACTGGTCTTATGTTAAGTGTTGCTAAGCTGTACCTGGGAATCAGGCCAAATCAGCTTGGGATCTTTGGATAAAAGGCATTTAAAAAAAAAAATCCAGAGTATTACTCATGTGGAAAGCAACAATATGAATTAAATGAATGTGCAAAGTACAAGGATTTGGATTTTATTACATTCTATGAGGTAAAATACAAAGACAGGCTAAAAAATTGCCACTTCTGAGGAAAATGACATCTTCTGCCTGGGTTTCTGTGAGGAAGAGTTATAAAAGCAGGGTATGGTTACCAGAACGGAAACCTGAAAATTTACACTTTTAAACAGGCTGGAGCAAACAGGGACTGGTTAGGAGAGTCATTTTCCTAGGCTAGGCTACACAGATTTGTGCCACTGAGTGAGAAGTTCACATTGCTTCATCTCTTACCTATCAGCATTCATTTTATGACAGAATACTCGTGTGGGCTGGGGACCTGCTCTGAGCTGACAGGATTCATCAGAAAGTGAAAACCATGCTTGGCTGTTTCATTTCTGGACACAAATATGATTTTTTTACTATATACGTGGCTTGCCTGCCACAGAAATCCTCCCTTACAGAGTTCAAAGTATCTCCCACAGAGAAAGTTTATCTAACCTGACTGTGCACTCCACATCCTGCTTGTGCCTGATCCAAAGCGGACCAGACCTCACTATGAGCTTCAGGGAGCCTCAGCCCTCTGATTGCAGCTCTGCAGGGCACTTTTCACCCCTCAGCATCATTTCACTGCACTGGGAACACCCACTGTCCCCTGCTGACACAGCACCTAGTGCGTCCCCAAACAAATAAAGATAGGGACAGATGCCAAAATATTGAGGGACAACATGCCATGGGATGTTAACTGTGCTGAGGGCACCTAAAATAACTTACTGGTCCCAAATGTGAGACACTGGCACAGGTTGCCCAGGGACCTGTGGCTGCCCCAACCCTGGCAGTGTTCACAGCCAGGCTGGATGAAGCCTTGAACAACCTGCTCTGGTGGGAGGTGTCCCTGCCCATGGCAGGGGGTTGGGGCTAGATGATCTTTAAGGTCCATTCCAACCTCTTAACATTCTATGATTCTACGATTTAGGGATGAATATTAACATTTCCAACATGATAATAACAGATCATCATCATCTTACTGAAACTGACCACTTCTGTGGCATGAGTATATTTATCATGATTTAGTTCCCAAAAAGCACCCAAAGCTACCTCAGAAAACACTATGCAATAAGAAACATTTTGTTTTACCATAAATATTTTTCACAAAATAACTTTTTCCCCTCAAAGGAATCCCACATTTAGTCCTAAAGACTATCATTAAAGACAGTTAGAAAATTGGACAGAATTATCTCCTTGGAGCACAAGCTTTGGTGCCCCATGAGCTCTTGCTGGCTGTGCCACAGACCCTCACCAGCATCTCCCATAGGTACTCAGCATTCCCACCTTGGCTTCACCAGCTGCACAAGTGCTTGTTTTGTTGTTTTTGCTGTTTTTTCAAACCCACTTAATGCTGTACCAAGCCCTCGCTAAAGAGACACCGGGAACCAACCCTGCCCTGTAGTTCTCACGAGCTAATTTCAGCCATGATCTAATGAGTGGGTGGTAACAAGTCAGCAAGGCGGGACAGGAGGGAAAGGCCCAGGCAGCACTGGTGAGGTTAGCAGGAAACTCAGCAAAAAGCAAGTGTAGAGGAGAATAAAACAAAGATCTTTTCATTCTCCAATATTTATTTTTCTAGATAAATAATGAGGAAGAGGAAGTGAAGGTTCATCTCCTGAGGTATCTGGTAGGTGCTTGGAAGAAACAAGTTTCCAGGAAGATCTTAGACAGGGACACAACCTCATCTTGTGGGACCAGTTCTCTATGTAGTGGCATGGAAGGAGGAGATGGCAGGAGCAGGCAGAGCAGTGCAGCAGCACTGCCAGCAGCACAGACCAGATGGAAATCCAAAGAACTGAGACACAGCAGCAAGCAAGAAATAGGTGTGCAGTGTCTTGAAGCCTCAGCTCAAATGGGATGAGATAGGAAAAAGAGGGCACAAGGTGAAAGAGCTGTGTCACTTTTCCAGACTGAAAGGGCAGCAAGGTGTTCCCTGCAGATGTTTGTGCCTGGATCTGAAGACATTAGCATTTGCCTCTGTCACGTGGTACATAGAAATCTAAAATAAAAATATGCTCTTTTACTCCTCTGTCTCTGTGGATTTAGACACAACAGAAGATCCTGTGCTTATTCTGGACTAAGTAGAATAATAGAACCTGCTCTCTCTGGAGCTGCTCTTTGTTCCCGTTAGTGCTGCAGACCTTGCTCAGTACACTCTGAATTACTGAACTTCCTGATCTCTCAGGTCCCAGTTTTGTCACTTCCTTGTGCTCACTCAATATTTGTGTATTAAGTTGGAAGGTTAATCGGCAGCAAATTCAAATCCAGATGTTTCTCCTGTTTACTTGCTGCATGCTCTTACCTCATATTAGATCTGAGCACAACCTCAGACTGGAGGGAGTTATAAGAACAAAATTTTCTCTTCCTTTCAGAAGCTTTTGGCAATTTACAAGAGCCAAAAGCTAATTATTTTGGCACAAAGAAGCCCCAAAGAAACTTCTAACTATGACATTCCTGTATAGGATTTCCTTGACACTTTTGTCTGAGAGGAAAAAGAAAAAGAGGAGTAATAAAAAGCCCACATTTATCTTTTTTGATATACAGAACAGTTTCACTACAAGAAGAAATTAAATACACAAAGGCTCTTCAGGTTGGGAAAAAAAAAAAGATGACTGCAGAGGGAAATTATGTCAGTCTGTAAAATGCTGAATGGAGAAGGTAAATGCAGAATAATTGTTCACTTTCTCTTGCAGTACAAAAGCTGAGGGGGCATCCAACAAAGCATTTAGCAGCAGGTTTAAAACAAACACACCCTAAAGGAAGTACTCTTTCCTACCGTCCATAATTGCATTGTGGCAGTCAGGGCCTCAGGAGGTTGTAGAGACTGAAAATGGATTTTAAAAGGCATTAAACAAATCCATGGGGGACAGGGTGATCAACAGCAAACAAACACCATCGCTTTGGTGAAACTTTTGGATTTTCAAACGCTTACCCAGCAGATCCCAAAGTTGGGAGGAGGCACCAAGTCAAGATGATTCAGTACGTGGCCTTTTTCTCCCTCACTAAGCATCTGCCGCTGGCTGTTCCTGGAAACAGCGTGGCAGTTCCTGTTCTGTGCTGAGACATGAGCCTGAGTGTTGTACATCAGTAATGAGCAGTAAATGGTTCTCTGCATTCTCCTGCTCGGCTCTGTCTTCCAGCAGACTTCCTCCGAGGGCAGGAGATGCTTCTGGCAGAGCTTTGCAATCCAACCCTCCCCCCATTTTCCCTAGAGCAACACACTTATAATTGTGCAGAGAGAATATTGCATTAGCTAGTGAAGCGCAAATTTCATGTTAAAACAAGGAAGATTTCCATCCTGTGTTTTGGTGCTTAATTGTAGCCTTTATCTCCCATTTAAAGGGTAGAAAATGCAGCTGCTTCCATTTGTCAAAAAGCTCACCAGTCCCTAATAATAATTTGGTATTTTCTACTAAAAATGGAAAGGCAAGGCAACCAAACAACTGCTCTCCATAGCCAAGTGAAAGTAACAATTTACCTCAGACAGCAAGGAAAAACAAACAAAAACCAGAAACTCCACCCTGAAGTCACTAGGCTTAATTTTTTAAAAAGAGTAACTGCAATAAAAGATTTTATATGCAACATTCACATAAAGGACAAGAATTTCCAATGATGATTCTGCCCACTCTTTTATTTAAAGCAAAAAAAAAAAAAAAAAAAAGTTAAGAAAATGTTCACACATGATTAGTAATGCCAGTTCTCTTCCAAACATTTTCAAACTTCAATTATTCACTATTCAGCTAAACCCATTGTGTTTGCAAGGAAAATCCAACGGAAGGGGGAGTTTGTGCCAGCCGTTTGCCATGTCACAACATGCTCATTCGTCACCCCAACACTTCTCCAGCCTTGCACAACACACACTAAGGCAAGGCCGAGCCAAGGTCGGGCAGCTCGGCCCTTACACCCACAGCCCTACCCCCACCATCCCCTGCATCTCCCTCAGCAGCCTCCACTTTCCTCCCAACACACACTTCCTGCTCCCTCAGTTCACCATCCATCAGCAAGGAAGGAAAGAAAGAGAGGGAAAAGCAGCAGAGAAGGGGGAAGGGAAAAGGCTATGGTGGGTGATCAGTGCTGGGCACAGGCTTTACATACATACAAGAAATGAAATAGGCTTAAAAATTCGAGACCACTAAAGTCTAGAGACAGTCTAGCACAGTGGGAAGCTGTGATGAGCTACTGGTGACTCAAGGATTCCACAGCACTTGTATTCTCAGCTTTGGAGCACATTAAAACAAAGAATACAAGGCAAGTGGTACACTTGCACTAAGGCAGGAGGGTCTTGAGTAGTTCAGCACTGCTAATGTGGGTGTCCTGGGAAGAGAATCACTGAGACTGGACTGTGCTCTTCAGGGGTTTGTATCTCAGTACACTGCCTTGGAGTTCCCTGCTGAGAGCTCACAGCCCCTTTGCCTTTCTCCAGTTGCTCAAGTCTCCTCAGTGCTCACACACATTAAGGAACACAGACAGGAGAGAAATTAAAATGCAGGAAAATGTTTGTATAGAGGCAAAATAAAGAAACAAACCTTTGAAAAGAAGTTGTGAAAAGAACAAATGTAGACCAGAAAGAAAACAAGCACAGAGAGAAGCACAGTCCTACAAGGCTCCTGTTCCCTAGGAAGAGCCACCATGACACAAAATGCATAACTTAATACATTGAAACCATAAATTAACTTTTGATGCACAGGAGCTTACCTGAATCATGTCCCAGGCAAACACAGTCATCTGATAAACCCAAAGGTACCATAAAAATTGAAGCTAATTTCTTCAATTCAGAAATTAGCACTAGAGAGAGTATTTAGTCATCAGAGTAATTAAAAAAAACCAAAAAACCCAACCAAACATCACAACAGTATATTACACCTCAGTTCACCAAGGCAAAACACTTCAGAATGGTGGCAACAGAGGAAAGATTAGCCTCAGCCTTCCAAAGAGACTTTCAGTGCAACACAGACATTTTAGTTAATGGGCTTTGACTGTGGGTATTTTAGCTCTAGGCAGTCTTGCCTGGTGCACTTTGAGCTTAATTCTCTGAGGTATCAATCACTTGAAACTCCAGATGAACTCAGGAAGATCAGCAGCTGATGCTAGTCAGAGTCAGGCCCAGCTGTCCCAAAATGGTTAACCAAAGAGGCATTAAAAAAATGTGAATCCCACAAGGTTTTGACAGCCAGGGATTCATCTGCAACAAGACTAAGAGGGCAGCAGGACCCTAAATCCAAGGATCCTGCCTGTCATCACTGGCAGAGAAAACACCAGAAAACTGAAAGATTTTTATCCTGATAGTGATATCCAAACATATTCTTTTCCAACTGCAGCACAGGCTGCGACATGCAGCACTGCTGCCTGAGGAAGGGCAGTCCCTGGGCCTGAGGAACAAGCAGGACAGCACCTGTAGCCATGTGGGTTGCAGCTCCCACAGGGAATGCTGCTAGGGCCTCTGCATTCCTTGCTAATTGAACACAGTCCCAGGCTGCCAGTTACCCTGCAGCCCTCCCAGGGCCACGTTTGCAAACCTCTGGTCAAATAAGGGATATGTGGAGCACTTGAAAAGTGAGAAAACCCAAATTTAAAGCCTTGCTGCTTACCAAATACAACCATAATGTTTTTCCTACTCACTATTTTCAAGCAAAAGCAGCAAAGGCTATTTCTCTGGGCTCCTACTTCCCATTGCTTGCAGAGACCCAGAAAGTTGTCCCATGAACCCTTTGCCTCCAGGACTGTCACATCCACAGCACCCCCAGCTACCAGGAGCTGGTGATGTGGCAAACAGGGAGGGCAATAAACTAAGGCAGGGCAGTGCTGCAGCCACGAACTCTGCTGTACTGGCTGTGAGTGTAACGTGGAGACTCCTGCAGTCAGTGCAGCTCTTTGTCAAAGTACAAAATGAGAATCTTATCTTTTTCAAAGCTTCCCTTGAAACACTATACAGAGCTGCCTGTGTGCAGGCATTATCCTCAGCTGCTCCTTTCCCAGTAGATAGGCAAAAGAGTGGTATCTGATTTCAGACACCAGGGCTACTCTCTGCCTTCTGTCTCCAAATGGAGCTTTTCCTCAACACCATTAAAACAAAGCAAGAACATCTAAGAGATGGGGCTCTTTGTGGACAGTGGACTTCAGGGGTTTGCTAACTGTTCTTTTCTGCTGAGATTTCTTTTCTCGTCAGAGCCCAGTCATTAGTTTTACAGAGGTACAGAACATACACATAACTCAGCGAGGCAGCTGGCAGTGGTCACATCCTGCTTCCTGACAGAATCCACCAATGAGGATCTAAACAAGCTTGGTAAAAATCTTCATTTTGTGATTAATCTCCAACCAAGAAAGCAGCTGGGAATGGTTCTGTCACTACCAGGTCTTCCCACACACACCGCTTTCATCTTAATTTTTATTCATAGGAACATGCAAATTTCCTGCAACATGGGCTGGAAATTGCTTCTATTGCATTTCTAAAAGACATCAGAGGATTTCAGCATCAGTCACTGTGTCACACAGGCCATAAAACAAGTTTTAGCAGACAATAGTGGAAAAAATCCTGAACCAAGAACTAGCACAACAAACAGAGAGAGGAACTCAGTTCTCTTTCTGGAAACACTATTTTTTATTGCTTCCAAGGTCAATGAAACTATAATCAAACTGTTTCAGCAAGCCCTGTGGATTTATGTGTGCTGATACTCCACACTGTTAGTTCTGAAGGTATTTTAAGAACAGTTAAAATCAGAAGTAGGCAGGCCTCAAATACAGCAGCTGAATAAAACTCTGTGGGCTTGAGTGGCATCGAGGCCAACCTGCTGCTCCTCCAACAGATTCCCTTTCCTTCTGAATCTTGGGAGGGAGGAACAAACATGTCAATTTTTGAGAACTCGGTGAAGAATGTAGAAATTTCTGGCCTCAAAGGCTAGCAATTATTTGCTACTCCTTCAAGGGGACCCAAACTTTATCCAGTGCCTTAAACTATCCCAGATGTACACTTCAGAATCCTTCAGAGCAAGGAAAGAAGATCCAGTTAAACCCAAGTATTGCTGGACTGGAAGAAGATTTCCAGATGAGCCCAGATCTGGTTTAGGATCATAATGAATTGAAACCCTTCTACCAACCATAGTTAGGGGCATGTCATACATCTCTAGTGGTAACTAAATTATTAGTTTGTGTGAAAACTGAGCCTTGTGTATCTCAGCAAAAACTAAAGGGGGGAGCACAAACAACCAGCAAGACTGAGCAACAGTAATGCTTTCCTGTTACTTGTGTACTTGCCAATATTTTGGTATAGTGACAAATATTAATCCCAACTGTTAACAGTCTTATAAACCAACTCGCATCCAATGTGCTTCACATGGTGTCAGTGTTTTATTCTCATCCACTGAGGGAGAAATCAGCATCTAATCAGTAGGAGCCAAAGGCACTTTTGTCATTGAAAATCACCTTGACTGCTGTGTGCCCCTTTTTCTTCACCACTCTGCATAATTTTGACTGTTGGATACAAGTTTGATGGGGTTTTTTGAAAATTTTTATACTTTCTGCCTTTTAAATTTAAATTAGGTGACATTTTCAGTCTTCTCAAATGACTTACACAGGGAAACAAGAGAATAAAAGCCAGAAATAAGAGCAGAACCTCTATTTCCATACTTAAAGTCATGAGCTTTAACCACTCTCCAGTGCTGCCTGCCTCACTGAAACAGTAAAGTATAAATGCAGGCAGTTCTGCTGCTCAGATTATATGATCCCAGCCTTCCTCTTTTGTTGGTGCTCATTCATCCTTTTTATGTAACTGTTGCCTTAGCTGTGAAACCCACAAAGGTCAACTTGACACTAAACTGTATCATTGGGAAGAGTTATCAAAATTGTGGACCAAGAATACAGGTTGCCATCCAGGTTCTTGATTTTTGGGAGAAAGCATGTAGGTAACATTGTTCTGAATGCAACTGCTACTGTGAAAATACTTCTGCAATGGCATTTACTGCCTAAGATTGTGTCTGCAACAGAGGGGAGCTGTAAATAAATGGCAGTATTGCTAATGACTCTACATAGGGCAGAAGTAAGGTCAGGCAGCAGTGCTGCTGTTTTCAGTGAAGTCCACGGATCTGATTTTTATCTTGCATTGCTATAATTTCAGTGGTATGACTTTATCAACTTTTACTACAGAATCATAAAATTTTAGGGATTGGAA